>NC_044198.1:5123415-5255915 GCF_900880675.1 Sparus aurata
GAAAACGTGGGTGAATTTCAGTCAGACTCAGACTGACCAAGACCATTTGAAAAGACGGGTTTCAGATGGAGCCAGATCAATTCTTGATTTTTGGGGCCACACTGATGCTTATATGAGGGGAAGAAAAATCCCCCAAATGTGATCGAACACTTACGACAAGATATATCATCTTATGGAGGCAGGGTGTCTCACAGTTTAAAAATGTCATATTATGCGTATTTTAAGGTTCATACTTTATATGGGTGTCATAGTAGAATAGGTTTACATATTTTAATTTCCAAAAAACACATTATAGTTCTTAATATGGTGCATTGTTTCAGCATCCCTTTTCACACTGTGTCTTGAACGCTCCTTTTTAGCTATGGAGTCCATGGGCGTGGACTTTGGGCTTCTTCATGTCGCAGAGCTTTTACATGCACAAAAGTGTTACATAACACGGTAAAAGAAAGGAAAAAAACCCAAAAAAGCGCAATATGACCACTTTACCATACAGAATGACAGTAGCCCAAGCATCTTCTACTGCATTATCATCTCTAATAAAACAAAGTTTTCATATCGACACAGGTCGGACACACCAATGAAGACGCATCTCAGCTAGGCACATATAACCCAATGATATCAACAACCAAAATTATCATCAGGTTCAACACAAAAACAAAAGTCAAGATTTGATGTTTGGTTTTTTTTTTCCATATAAAATCTCGGTGATTTCTTTTTTAAGCTTGACCATGTTCAGTGTCCCACGCACAGATAAACCATTTCTCATTGTAAATAATATGAGTGGCTCAATGGTCATACTCGGTTACAGGCCTGGTTTTGTCCTCACTGGTCTCACACACACACACACATGCGCACACAAACTCACACACAGAGGCTAACTGTATTAATAGGAGTCTGTTTTGTGTCAAGCAGGTCTTAATAGGATCAGTGTGAGAGACATGGAGCTGTCTGTCAGTCTAAGTTCATTAACTGATGATAGATGACCTGCGCTGAGGTTGTGTGTGTGTCTGTGTGTGTGTGTGTGTCTACATGAGAGAGAGAGAGAGAGAGAGAGAGAGAGAGAGAGAGAGAGAGAGGTATGTATGTGTGCTTTTGTGTGAGTTTCCCTGCTTGTGTGTAAGTTCTCTCTTTTCTCCCTCCCTCCCTCTCTCCCTCTCTCTCTCCCTCTGTGGTGTAATTTATAGCCCTCAATCGGAGGCCTTATCAGGTGCAGGACACATGGATGCCTCCTTCTCTCCTCCTCCTCCACATCTCTCAACTCCTGCACACCAACTTGTATTCCTCTCTCCCCCCCTCTTCCTCTCCCCTCACTCTCATCCAATCTCCCTCCGTCTTTTATTTTTCAATGCTGAAGGATGCTTTCTTTAATTGCTCTCTTACCCCCATCCTCTTCCTCCCCAGCTTCACCTACACTTCCCCTGCATCTGGACCAGCTATCATCAAACTCTCCCGCTCTACTTTTTTCTTTTTGTAATTTTCACCCCTTCTCTTCTCCCGACGTGTTTCCAAGCAGACTCCTTTTTTTTTGCCGGACAGAAACGCATGTGTTGACAAAGTTTAAAAACATGAAAACGTGTGTGGAGAATCATGAAATACATAACTGGCACAATTACCGGTTGAGTATTCTTGTAAAGTAGTACTAGAAAATATGGATCAGCTTAAAGGGTTGCACACTGAAGTCTGGTTAAAACAAGTCTGCGATAGTGATACCTAATAAAGAGTCATGCATTCATTCACTACACGGTCCCCTTTAACGAGTGTTGTTATTGTGCACCACATTCACCACATTTGTTCCTTAAATCCGGGCAAGGGAACACACACACACACACACTGGGTGTTAATTCAAACAATCAAGTGTGTTTTCCATGTATCCAAACAATTACATGCATGTTCCCGAACTCCATCCGATCAAACGTGTGTTCAATACACAAGACTGATCAATACCGTGTCATCCAGATCTTTACAATCAAGCATCCGTTCCCAAAATTTGAATGAATAAGTGTTTGTTCCCAAAACATACTGATCAAGTATGTGTTCCCTAAATCCAGGTTTGTCCAGGTTTGGGTTTCTTCACTTCAAACAATCAAGTTGTCTGTTTCAAAAAATATATATCTGGTCAGTGGATATACGTTCCCTCAGTACAAATGATTGTTGAATATGCGTCAATGTTGATCAAGTGGATGTTCCCTAAATCCAATTTTCCAACAAGTGATTGTGCCCAGTATTATCTTTACCCTCCTCTCTTCTCTTCTCTTCTCTTCTCTTCTCTTCTCTTCTCTTCTCTTCTCTTCTCTTCTCTTCTCTTCTCTATCCCTATTATGTATTACGTGTTCTTCAAACAGGTAACCCAAAACCCAAACATACATTTGTTGAGGTAGTGACTTCCTGTGTTGCTTCAAAAGGCTTCTTTGTAAACTGAACCACTTTATTTCTATCGGCCTACAACGTGCACGCACACACACACCACGCGCGCGCACGCACTCAAACGCAGATAAGCTGACAATCCAAATGACTCGACAATGAATGTAAGCTGCTCACTATACACACACTGACATAATGGAGAGCCTATTGAGGAGAGATTTGTGCACAACAATGCATGAAAGAACTGTGTGTTTTTGTGTGTGTGTGTGTGTGTGTGTATGTGTGTGCGCGCGTGCATGTGTGTGTGTGTATACTGTAAGCAAGAGCTGCGTTTGCACATTTGAGTCAACCTGGATGAACTGATCTACCTGTCATGTAGCTGTCTCTTGATGTCAGAGTATCCCGGCCTCTGTGCGTCTCTTTCTTTTCCTTCGAGTTCTCACATTTGGGGCAACAGATCAGATTGTCCATCAGTGTCAGATGGTTCCAAAAATGATTCATATGTCTGTTTTCTGATTAGCCGCCACTACGGTTAGAGTTCGTTTAGGTTTAGCACAACTGATGGCTGGTTGTTGTTGTTGGTAGGAAACGAGATGTAAACAGCTGGTGTGTGTCACGCATTTCGTATTCTGTCATTTAACTCTGTAAGGATGGTTGTGAACAATATTATTGTATTGCTATTGTAGTTAATGGCCGATCTTGTCAATCGACCACTTTGGTCCAGACTTATAGTGAATATCTTAACAACTATGAAATGGACTGCGATGGCGGCATTTGGTAATCCCCTTGACTTGCCCTCTAGCGCCACCATGAGGTTCATTTTTTAGGTGAAATATGTCAGTAACTATTGAATGGATGGCCATGAATTTTGGTACTTTCGTGTTCCCTTTCAGGATGAATATATTGACCCACTGACCTTTCCTCTAGTGCAGTGATCAGGTCACTTGTGACCTATGACAGATAACATCATGGATCTAGTGCAATGGCGGCGGGGATTAGCGGTCTGCAGGAGGCTTAAAGGGCCATTACATTTTACAGAGACACATTAAGGCTCTGCACTCATAATCAATAATGTTTAATGACATGGAGCATGGAGAGAGGATGATCCTCGTTGCTGTAGTTGATTACAGACGCTGTACAGTAATATCATACGGTATGTGGCATTGAGTGTTGACAGTGATGTGATGAGAGTGATGATCACTCACATGATTACGTGAGTGATTAAAATGTGGATCTGAGGACTTGAGTTGTTCACCAAAGCAGCCACTGACAAACTGATGGCATTAAAGCAGTGTTTTGATGCACAAGTAAACACAAAAAAAAAAGTGTTATAGATTTTTCATTTGTCATTGAAATCTGAAATGAGTCCTCGTTCATCATTTAGCTGCCTGCTGGATTTATTTTGAACCATGATGCGTAAGCGGTAACAATATGTATCTGCACATCCTGACTCACCGCAATATATGAAGCGACTGGAGTTTGTGGGGTTTTTTTTTTTTCAATTGTATTTTTTCCCTTCTCGATCAGCGACAACCTTCCGAAACTGTACTTTTCCTTATAGATTATTAACGTTCTTGTATACCGTCCTGGATCTTATTGCCATGTTTTATCTCTCCGTCATCTGAATTCCTGTCTCTCTTTCTCTTTTTCGTACAGATATGGAGGAGAGAACGGGCGCAGGGTCATGGACAAGTGGAAGTCGTTCTTCTAAGGTGACTGACCACAGCAACACAACGACAAAAACTTTGACTTTAACTTTGACTTTTATTGTTAAATGCAACATCACTGCCATTAGAAGAACTCCAATCTGCTGTTATTATCAATACTGCATCTCCTACATTAGGGATGTCCTGACATGTTACGTTGTGAGGAGACTTTGGAGGAGAAAGGACGTGTTGCAGAGATGGGTGCATTGACATATTTTCCACGTCAACATGCACGCAGCAACAATTGTTGTGGTTTAAGTGGCGTGCATCATAGCTCCTTGACCTATGCCTTGGAAAAATAAGGATTCTCCCTGGCAGTGCTATCGGTTGTTCATAGCGCAGATTTTACAGACATCAATTGAAACTCCAAACTTGTTTCACAACATCCGTGGTGGTGGGTTTAAGTCTGCCCGGGCACCTTTGTTCCACCCCTCTCCCTCATTTCCTGTTATTCTCTTTCATAAAGCTTTAAAAGCTCCCAAAGTACTCAAGAAACTAAATTGTTTGACATGTAATGTATTGCACATTGCTTATTATTTTTGAAAATCACACAAAAGACAGATCTTTTCTTTCTTTTATGCTCTTTTTAATGACATAATGCCACAAAACCAACAGCAAATTTGGTAAAAACCAGCCCCAAGTGCACCTCACAGTAACATGTTGTGCACAGTAGGCAGCCTAAAAAGAAAATACGCCAATATATAAAACAACACAAAAGGACAGTGCCTATTACAAAAATTAATTGCCTCAAAATGATACATTAATAAATAAAGAATTAGACTGGGCTTCCTGACACCATTAGATGACAACACACTTTAAAGGTAAAAACATGTTAAAGTGGCAAATGAACTGCACTTGACAGGCCAAACACACTCAAACAAACCCAATCAAGTAGCTCGCTCACCAAAGGACTTTATTGTGGACTAACTGAGTTTATTTGAGGTTCAGTTATGTGTTTATCACTAACGCGGAGTTTCTCAAATCGTTTTTTGCAATGATGCATTTCTTTGTAGTGCACGACGCTCAGCACTGATATTAATACATTATATCTTGTTATATCTTATGTCCTTACCAGTGTTGGGAATAACGGCGTTAGAATAAACGGCGTTACTAACGGCGTTACTTTTTTTCAGTAACGGGTAATCTAACTAATTACTAATGCCATCGTTACACGTTTTTTTTCCTCCGGTGAGGGAGGAGGGAGGAGCGAGACAACCGCATAAGTGATGATGATTGGCTCTCTAACGTTGAGTGAGAGTTCTTAAGCCAATCAGTGGTAGTGTTCGGTTTACACACAAGCTACACACGCACACAGCAGCCCCACACACACACAAACTAGGAGAGGTGAACTGCAGCAATGGCGAGTCCAGAGGGAAAGTTAACGTTTTCAAAGTGGAAGTACAGACACAACTTTAATCTCCTTTGTCCACGTCCGTTGTAAGCAACTCTGATCTAATGAAGCATCTCTCAGTGGCACGCGCTTCTACAAAACTAACACTGGCCAAAAACTCCGTTGCTGACGCTGCTGATGATGATAGCAGGCCAGGTGTGGCTAACGTGAGCTCCGCTAACAGCATCACAAAAACTTGTGACACAGACTGAACTGAATGCAATGATAGGCAGGTATGTTGTTGAGAACTTGCTCCCGTTATCAATAGTTGACTCAGACTCCTTCAGAGCACTCACTGGCAAAATATCGGGGAGAACAGGAGCTGGTCCGCAATGCAGAAATACATAAAGTAGATGCCGAGTACGCTAAAATGAATGCCGAGCTCCAAAAGGGGGGAGAAATAAAAGTAACGCAATAGTAACTTTTCCTGATAACTTATTACTTTTATAGTGGAGTAATTCCGTTACTAACTCAGTTTTTTGTGAGAAGTAACTAGTAACTATAACTAATTTTTAAAAGTAACGTGCCCAACACTGGTCCTTGCAGCTAAGCTTAGCTGACTGTTCAGTCTGGGTCATAGTTATGAGAGTAGCTTCCATCTTCCCATCTCTTGCCCTGGTGTAACAAGAAAGGCACATACAACATATAAATATCACTCTGATTCTCTTTATCAAAAGACTGAGATGAGGTCATCATGCAGTGTCTCTGCATCTGCTAGTGCTATTTGTGTCACTGTGTCAAACAGTGCTACTGCTAAAATGCCTGTTCCATTACAGGTATTCCTATGATCACAGCTCCTTCTGCTGCTTCATTGTCTGATGGCTACATATAATAACTATGAATGTTCATCACATATGTCTGTCTCCTCCTCCAGAGTTATGCAGATGGGTCTCAGTACATGGCATCACATGACAGCCTCTCACCTCCGTACACCAACTCCAGGCTAACAGGTACACCACAGGCTGAGTGTGTGTGTGTGTGTGTGTGTGTACTTGTGTATGTGAGTGTTTGTTGTTATTATTTTACAATGCACTTACTTCTTTCCATCAACTTTGGATGAACTGCTTTGTTGGGTTTTGATCCGATGGTGTGTGTGTGTGTGTGTGTCTGAAACACTATCGTACACTGGAGGAGACAGGTCATCTGGCATGCAATTTCTCTCCATCTCTCTCTCTCTCTCTCTCTCTCTCTCTCTCTCGGCCCGCTGTGTGGAAAACGCTCGGCAGTGTGTGCTCATTTACCCATGATGCTCTCTGCCTCTGGCTCTCTTCGCTGTGGCGCCAGTTGTGAGCAAATGGCCACTGACACAGATAATCTGCCTCTCTCTCTCTCTCTCACACACACACACACATTCACTCACTCCCTCACACACACTACACACACACACACACACACACACACACTCAGCCACACAGACATATAATCACCGAAAGACACACATGCAGATGTATTCACAAACATGCACGCACACACATAAACACGCACACACACACACACACACACACCACACACACACACACACACAAACACACGCACATACACACACAGAGCTTAATTGCCTTTGACTGGATGCATCAAATATGGAAGATGTCAGCTCTCTCTATCTGACTCTACCTGCTCTCTTTCTGTCTCTTGCTCACTCTCATTTGTTGGTTCATAACGTGCTCATGGAAAACATTAGATCTTGGATATTTAATTTTGAAGCCACAAAGAAGTCACACTTGTGTGTGTGTGTCATAGGGTTTTTTAGATGGGTTTTTGTGGATGCAGCAGCATGGGACTATTTTTGTACATGAAGTTTTTTCTACCAAAACACGTGAACAGCTTCACATTTAAATGTCATTCCTTAACTATGGACATTAATATGCTACTCTTGTGCACTCAGACGCAAGAGCATGGGGTTGAGACCAGGTGTCGCGCTTTTGTGCTTTTGGACTGTACCTCATTTACTTTGTCCCTTGTCCCACGTCCCAGACACAGAGATGATGGCCCACGTTTTGACTGGTTGTCAAAAGTCAAACCACTACAGGACAGATGCTTTCTTAAAACGGACCTTTATCCAATGGCTGGTATGAAAGAAGGGAGGGCTTCTTTCTTCACAGCGATTTCAATCAAACCAGCAACGCATGGGTAAAGTGCAGGTTAACCAGACAGTTAACGGCAGCTGACGACAAGGCACCAGCAACTGAAATAACTAGCATTTACCGCACTGTGCAGCACTCCCAATTACAAAGGCAAATGTCATATGGTTTTACAGAAGCAGCGGGCTTCTGAATAAACAAGAGGGCTAAGGATATGTTATGAGCTAAGAGTGAGCTCCAATGTTTAGTTATGTTCAAGTTAACTAGACAACTTATCGAAATTCCTCTCAGCATTGGTACGTGTCCCATTCAAATAAAAGTCTTTGTCCCACATTGGTCTGTCGGGATCTGGTCCCCCTAGGCTGAGGTCAGGGCTAAATGCAGGCCAGTCAAACTCACGTCAACCTTTAGAAAAAATTAGACTTTTTTGCTTTCCTAAACTGTCGCTGCAAAGCACACTGTTGACGAGTATCTGTAATAGAGTAGTAGATTTCTCTTTATAGGAACCAAGGGGCCTAGCAGTGTTTCTGAAACTTCTATTATCAGGGGAAAAGGCAACATTTCATCAGGAGGATTTTATTTCATTTTTTTTTAAGTTTTAAGACTGTTTTATTTTACTTATCACATCTGTATTTTATTGACTCATAGCTTACAATTTGATGTAACCATCACAAGCTGCCACAAACCACTAACTAGGTTAGTCCCAGGGCAGGGCAATATGGCCTTCATGTAACATTGCTACATTTTTAAGCCACATTAGAATACACACTTTATATCTTGACATTTTGAAATCTCATCTGAAGCACTACTTAAATTCTATGGGTTACAAAATCAAATATCACGATGTTTTTGAACAAATGCTGTCGGGATGACTATTGCCACTTTCACAAAATATCAACACAATGAGAAGTGTGGAAAGCCAAGTATTAGAACAAGTAGAACAGTCTAGCAAGTTGAGGAAATTACATTTCCTTACTGTAATGCAACCTTTAAATCCAGGAAGAAAACAACACTTATGCTGTATCACAATATAATATCCACATATGGGTATATTATCTATTATAAAAGTTTTATTTGTGTAACTGCGTTTTGATCAAATATGTGTGTACAAATAAGATTCTCTCTGAAAGTGTCCATTTGTTACTTAGATCAGCTGAAACGAAACTAAACATTAAAAAAATGAATTTTTTTACTATTATAATAATTGAGCTAATTCTTTAGATTGTTCAGTTAGTCGTGAAAGCACAGCGAATCGAATAAGGGAGAAATATATAATGAATAAAATGAAACAGAAGAAAAAGAAATGTTAAACTCCAGAGTTTGGGGGTCTGTGCTGGAGTGATCCATTGTGTGTGCGATGTGTTGTGACAGTGTTGTGATTATGGTATGTAGCTGCAGAGGCAGAGAGAGAAGGGACGACGCAGAGTCAGAAATGGAAATATTGTATTCTTCATCTGGCACACGGGAGCCGCAATTTACTTTGATAATGATAACACTAAGAGACAGAGACAGCCAGGGATATGGAACACACACACACACACACACACACACACACAAACACACGCACAGTTCCACTATTGCCGGCAGAGTTATAAAAAACATCCTTTTTACTTTCTACCCATGACTGTTCTGATCAGGTAAAATGAGATTGTCTTCTAGTCTGTTGGCTTTTTGTGGGTCCTGATGAGAAAAGTAGTGTTTCAGTATCAATACCACCCCACAGAGCTTTCAATAATATCAGTGATGGTGCATTACCCAGTTCTGACCTTGACCTTACTTCTGTCTATAAATATTGGAACTCAAATGGTCAGGAGAAAAAGGTCATTAAACTCTGACTCTGTACACAGACTTGACTCTCCTGTGTTGACATCCTCAGGGTGTTACTTAGCGTCACTAAGACTAAAGTCACTCATGCCAGTTGGTTGAGTAAGTTGCTAGTTCATTGCTGAGGCTTTACTGGGTGGCTGTTGGGGCATGTTAGGTCACCACTACGACAGTGCTATAGATGGTATAGATAAATGGTTGGTTGTGTTTCTGAGTGATTGCTCTGTGCTTGTTCGGTGGTTGGTTGTTGGCTTCTTGTTCTTGCAACCCAAGGTGATGGTGAGGGCTGCCTAGATCTTTTTGAATGTGTAGCTCTTAGGGTGTTATGCTGTTGATAGTTTCTTTTGTTTGTTTTGGGGGTGTCCACCACAGTGTTACTTGCCCCATTTGGGATTATCTCATCTTTTGTGTGCTCTTTGTAGGCAAGTTTACCCTGCGAATGATAGACACATCAGTGAGAAAACATACTTGGCTTGCAGTGCACGACTGCTTTAACAAATGTTTCAGTGGATCACCAGTAAAGAGGAGTATTAGATCCCCAACTGTAGCTAGGGTTACAAAGTTGTTTCTCTGTAGTGCAGCTGTAAAATAGTTTGACATCTGGTCAGAATGTGTCCAGTTTGTTGTTGGTTGGTTTGTCGGCAGGTATACAATTTGATGCCAATCCCAATAAAAATACAGATCCAAATATGCTTTATTTGATAGCGGATTAGACTTGATTGAATTAAAGGGGGCTGTTGGGCCTTTGCTTTACTGAGTGCCATTCTAGTTAAATCTATTTTTTTTTCTCAGTAAAATCCCGAATTGGCTTACGGTTTTACAACATTATTTTCTAGTCTAGTCAGTGTAAATATTAGGTGGTTGGATGGAGGGTCAGAATAACTGAGCAATTGACACAAATGACACAAATTTGTTGGGAAACATTGTTAGCATTGGATTCTGAAACATCTTAGTTTCAGAATCTTAATGCAATTATCCTAGAATCTTTTAATAAAGTAGTTACCAGTATATCTACATGTGCTGTTATCAGTATATAATGTGAAGAAGACTGAGGAGCTGACACAGCTCTGAGGAGCACCTGTACTACCGGGGAACTAACCCTGATGCACTTTTTGAAACAGAAAGATCAAACTGGTCAAACTGTGTATTAGGTTTAATGTGGTGTTTATCACACAGTTTTGGTAACAGGAGTCGAACATCAGCGAACACTTAAAGAAACATCTGAGTCTTGACTTTCTTTTGTTCTTTGAAGCTGTTCCAGACACGAGGCACTTCATGTGTCTTCTCCCCGTAATGCTTTGAATTTTGTTTGATCGACTGTAATTGCTTCAGATTATTCTCAGGTTTGAGACTTGAGATTCTCACCTGAAATGAACTCGAGACAAAAGAATACAGACTAGAGAAACAGTGCGGAGTTTAATGAACCCAACCTGAACATGTTGAGTGTGAGCGCAGCCTCTAACTCTCTCACTCTCTCTTCTCTTGCTCACTCCCTCTCTCCCTCTCTCCCTCTCTAACCTTGTCTGTCTTTCTTAAACCCCCCCACCATCAGATTAGAGTGATGTTATGCTCTAGATAATCAGCGAAGGGATTAGTGTCATCTCAGCGACCCCACTAGATTAATCTGCCCACATGCACACACACGTACACACACAAACCCACACACGTGCGCGCACACACACACGCACACACACACACACAGAACCACAGTACTGATCTAGCATTTAAAAGATGTGTCTGTGTTTATGTGTAAAACTGTCTAAATGTGGACCTGCACTTACAGTACACATGAGTTTTATGAGTACATGTACTGTGTTGTGTGAATGCTTGTATGTGCTTCATTGATATGTGTTGTTGTGTTATCTTCATGTGCACATATAGGTTTAAATGATTATTTGGTGGGCTTGTGTGTGTTTGTGTGTGTGTGTGTGTGTGTTTGTGTGCACGTTTTTGGGTTTGTGGTGGTGTGTGCTTTTGTGCACGCTGGCAGAGTGGTGTGTTGGTGTCTGTGTGTGTCATCTGTGCTTCTTTATGTATGTGTTTTTATGTGGTTATACACTGTGTCCGTAGCTGAGTGTGTGACTGACTTTCACGTTTATGTGTATGCATTTAGCGTGTGTGCGTGTATTTTTTCTTTTTTTGTCTTTGTGTGTGTGTTTGTGTGTGTGTTGTCTAACTGAACACATGCAAACTTGTGTGATTATTTCAATGTGTGTGTGTGTGTGTGTTTAAATTGTCTGTCTTTGTATCAGAGTGTGTGATACTAGTTTGTATGAGGATACATGCATATTTGTGCTTGTGCGCTTATGTGTGTGAATGTGAATGAGTGTATTTGTGCTCTTCGACTGGTGTGTGTTCTTGTGTGGTTGCGTGTAAATGTGGAGGTATTGTATGATTCTACCTTTCATGTGTTTGTATGTGGTTATACAGTGTGTGTGTGTGTGTGTCTGTTTGTGTGTGTCTGTTTGTGTGTGTGTGTGTGTATCCACCTTTGTGTAGCTGCTTGGTAGAGCAGGTGCACCACCCAGAACCCCCCACCCCTGTAACTGTCACCTACATAGTAAATGAGCGACTCAGTGGTTTCGGCCTGTAAGCACACTCTGTTCTGTTATAAATAAACGATCTGATGTGGCTTATGTCTGATTATGATGCACAGCCGCTTCATTCTACCAGCTCAGCTTCTACTGCTTCCATTCTGTAATTAAAATAAAAAAAATTTCCCAAGAAATGGTAACGGAGCACAGGGGATGTTTCGCCAAAAATTGCTCTGCAACACACTTGTCAAAGTTTTGGGGTTATAGCCACAGCTTTTGGCCTCTGGGAACTTAAAAGCAGAATCCTTTTGTTTTGTATTAGTCACCAATGCCAGATTAGAAGATGGATATCAATTTTCATCATCGTGCATTCAGTACCTGTTTAGCAGAGCCTTGCAAAATGACTAGTGAGGGGAACCTGTTTAGTTCTACCGAAGGTGAAACAAAAAAGTAATTTTCTATGTTAAATACGGACAATGTTGGAGGTAGGGCTGGGCAATAAATCTGCAAAATCTATTAATTTGAGTTTTTGGTTTAAAAAATAAAAGTCGATTTTATATTTAACTTGCTCCACCGCCACTCCTTACGGGCTCCCGTAGTTCATAGTGGGCTCCGCCCTTCTCCCCGCATTGACTTTCCACAGAGAAGCAAACACAGCATGCAGCGAGCCAAGAGTTCGTTCCTAAAAAGTCACTGTCTCGCTTGTAGTTTGGTTCTGTAGCGTCGGACCTCGAACAAAACACTGTCCGCTGCAAAGTTTGTTCAAAGGCTTTTGCAACTAAAGGCAGCGGACCGACCCATTTATTTCAGCATCTCAAGTGGGACACTTGTTGTTCACTACGAGAAAACCGCGGCAGCCCACAAACACCCGCTATAAAGCAGCCAACATTAGCGGAATCATGTAATAATTGTGTCCCGTATGACAAGAAAGCGGCCCGGTGGACAGCTTTTATGGGTGCAGTCACGTTGCATATCGTTAAAGATATGGTGCCCGTATATACAGTGGAAAAGCTGGAGGTTCATCCACTTGCTGAAAATGTTCGACCGCAGGTTTGTGCTACAAAGCCGCAACGGGTCCTGACTCAATCCATAGAGAGCAGACAGGCTCGTCTTCATGGTCAAAAATGTGTAAAACAGACAGCAAGCACACACCTCATGTCCTGTACATCTACCAACATGTCATGTTTACTATGCCAATGCATGCAGATGTTTAATTTAGTTTACATATCTTCAGGGATATAAAATACTTTTTTGTAAACAAAGGCACCTTTTGCAAAATAAAGTATTTAATGAAAGTTATGTTCACACTTTATCAATACCAATATGGCGACTTATCTGTTTTTATAATAGCAAGCAATCTGACATGTTAAATTTATGTTAACAAAAGCGTTTTATCAAAAAGGGACACAGTCTTTTCAAAAGGATGCACTTTTATGTATTTTTTCAAGTGAGTTTGAAGCTGCACTGTTTACAATGGCAGGGCAAATTTGTTTAAAATCATAGCAAAAAAAATAAACGCAACGCTTTTAATAATTTCTTTGTAATTTGAAGTTTGTTCTTGAGAAGGAAAAAAAAAATCGATTAAAATCGTAAATTGAGTTTGGTGTAAAAAAATCGGAGATTCAATTTTTAGGCCATATCGCCCAGCCCTAGTTGGAGGATCAGGTCTGGACATTGTCCAGCGTGTCCCTTTCACACATGTAGCACACAACAGGAGATTGCCTGTGTTCTCACCTGCTGGAAATACTCTATCCATACAGTATCTATTAATACTATATGAACTGGGATCCTAGGTATCAACTAAAGATTTGAAGCAATTTACAGGCAAGCAGAAAAATGTAGGATGTAGCCACACTCCGTGCAACGTCATCAACACACCCACTCTCATGCTGTGAATTCTCCAGACAATATCCAGCTCTAGACAGACACAGGCTTAATCACACATTTCACTGTCTTTGTACGAGGCAGCCGGCAGGATAAGTTAGTTAAATGACCAGAATAGCAGATTTGGACGTTTGCGTTTACATACAGTTTCTTCAGGTAATGTCTGGACGGTCATTTCAGAGTAGCAGTGCATGTGTGAAAGGCGGCCAGTGAGTCTATAGCCTTGTGAGTCAAGTCGATTCAGGTGCTGGTTCGGAGTCAGTGCCTACTCTGGAACCCGTTCTTTATGTTCCAGCAGCCAAAAAATGGCTCCCGGTCAGGAAAACTGGTTCCAGAATGGCACCAAAACATTGGTCTAGAACAAAGAAGCACTTACATACAGTGACTAAAGCATGTGACTCTACAGTGGCTCTCATGCCCATGGAAAAGCAAATCGGTTCCTGAAAACTCCAAACTAGCACTAGCACCAGCCCAGAACCAACATTTGTCAGCAACAATGTCAGCATGCAAACACCCTTAGAATGACAGTGTTAAAGTATTGCCATTTAGCAGCTAACGTTTACCACGTTTACCATATTAGTTTAGCTAGTAAGCTTGCTGAAATGGTGCTCCAAACATGAAATGGAAGGGACTGCTGAAGTTAATTGTTTTACAGGTATTCGCTCATCAACCAAATTAAATAACAAATTAAAATTTTGACCTTATGAGTTAAGGGATTGCCAAAGTGAACGTGTTAATCGTATTTCAAGCCATTCTATTCAATAGTTAAGACCGTTCAGAGAGCTCCAACCCCAACTGCTGCTAAAGACAGAACGTCTCCTTTTAACATTTCTATTTATACACCTGTTTAATAAACAATATAGAAGTTAACCAGACAGCTTTTTGAGTTTAAACTGTATCAATACATTTTTATACATTATTAAAAGACAGCATTAAACAGAACTGTATAATGTACATAGAACTGGTATAAACCTGATGATCTTGGCTCCCTCCTCCTCCTCTTGTTGTTTTTGTTGAAATGTAGTGAGTCAGCCGTCTGTCTCACCTCCGGGTGACCTTATTAATGAGTGTTGAGCCACGAGGCCGGACCCCCTCTGAGGAGGTCACATCTGGACACTTTATATAGAAATACATATCTGTCGCTCCCTCTTTCTCTTTCTACCTCTTTCTCCTCTCTGTTTCACACTCTAAATCTTGTCCAGTCTTTGTGTCATTTTTTTCTTTGAATCTGATCCTCTCTTGCTTATCCTTTACCGTTTCTCTCTGCATATGCATCATTTATCTCTTTCTGTTGTCATTCTTTAATCACTTCTGCCTTTCCCTGTTTTGTCCTTTTCTCCTTTCCCTGACCTCTATCTGTTTTTTTTTCATATCCTTCCCTCCATCTCTGTATCACCCGCTTCTCTGTTCACCCCCATCTCTCCTCCGTGGAGACCAGGCCCTCCTGTCTCTCTCTCTACCCCGGGAGCCCCTCACCTCAGCTGGGTGTGGTGCCAAGGTCATCCCCCTGTCTCTCCCTGCTGGGTCTGGGTCTTTGTGCTTGGAATGTTAAAGCATAAAGGAGAGGAGAGGAAAGATGAAGAGGTTGGAGGAGGAAAAGAGAGGAGAGGAATTGTGGTGACACAAATGATCAACTTCTAAAAATGACAATAACTTTAACAAGCGTATTATTTTGTTCATCAACCATGTGGCGGACCAACAGAAGATCAATCATAGACAGTTCTGATAACTGTTTTTAAAAGGATGTAGTTACAAGCTTCTCAAAAGTAGGGATTAGCTGCTTTTCTTTTTACTTTTTTTTCTTTTTTTTTTTAGAATTGTAAAGTGAATATCTTTAATCTTTGGACTGTTCGTTGGACAAAAGAAAACATTTGAAGACCTCTCCACGGGTTCCAGGAAGTGGTGATGGGCATTTTTATTTATTTTTTTTACTATTTTGTGACAAACTATAAAACTGATAAAGTGTAATATGACAGAGTCAGTGATAATGAAAACAACTGTGAGTTACAACCCTCTTAATTAAATACAGGATTGAAATGATGTTTCTGAATCGCTTTGACACAGATAGGGATTAGATACACAAACACCACATGACTGAAGTTCAGTCAGGTCACATAGCGACACCTGAGCCATCTCCACTGACTGAATGAAGACCATAAGATGAAGCTGAAAACTCTGAAAAGCTATATGTGTAAAGATGAAAGATTTTGTTGTGAAGTGTACCTGATGGTCAAGAATGAACATCCATGCTCAGGTCTCATAAAAATGGTATAAATTAGGATTATCATGAACTTAAAACATTTGACAACGGTAAACTTTAAGCTCAATAAGCCAACAGGAACAGGATAAAAGTCGAAATACGCAGCCAAAAATGCAACAGTATATAAAACCTGGTTGATAAGTGTTATACATTTGAATAAAAAAAAAAGGAAATACATTAAAAAATAACGCATTTTTACTCTTAATATCCCTCATTTCTTGCTCCACCTTCAGTGATTTTGTTTCTATTGTCCCTGCTGATTGAAACTGAACAGCCACCGTCTCATTCTCAGAGTATTTTGAATGGATGTCATGCATTGATTAGTGCTGCATTGACTTCAGTGCATTAACGCGGACGCACAATGTAAGCCACTGCGGAGTATTTAGTATATTATTGTTTTGAAGGGGCTTGTATCACATGTAAATTGTCTGTGTAATTAGATCTGACATAGTAATAATGGGTCTCGTCAAGGCGAGAGGGCGGAGGGTGGAAATGTAAAACGTACACTCTGAAAAGCAGCGGTTCATTGGGGAGCACTTCAGGGTTCCTGATCGGAGAGGGGGAAGTGTCGTGGAGAACGCTTTTCAGTTTCTTGAAGAACTGTCAGGGTTAATTATCAGTTTTTGAAAAGGCTATTAAAGGAAATAGTGAAGCTGAGGCACAGCTATAATGCAGGTTTTTGTGGGCCCCCGAGTCTGCATATTGAGATTACTGTCTGCAGATTGTCAACAAGTAGTTTGATCAGGTTTGCGTGCCTTTATCCCTAAAATCAGGGGGACCTTCATATATTTAGCATGTAAACGAGGAAGAACTGCAGTAGAACATCCTAAACCACAGCACCAGTACCTCAACTAACCAAAAAACTTGACAAAATCTTTCAATTTGCTTCATGTAATTGATGCTCCATGTAGCATTAATCACAAATAGTATATAGAAATGCTGAGGCAAATGCTAATGTCAGCAAGCTAACATGCTCTTGCTAAGCAACGCAAGTATAATTTTTTAACCTTGGACATTAGTAAATAGTAGTAGCAAATTTGATAATTAGCACAAAACGCAAATTAAGGTGAGACAATAACCAAAATCTTTAGGATCCATCCTCTGGGAACCACGAACATCTGTCCTTAAATTGGTACTAATCCACGTTTTATATGTTGGGATATTTTATACTTAAGAATAAGTGAAAAGCTGTGGCAAGTCAAGGAATCACCTAAATCACATTCTCTTGGACCATGAATGTCAGTACAGAATTTTACAACAATCCATCAAATTGTTGTTGGGTAATTCAGAGTATACCAAAGTGGTGGACTGACTGATAGAACAAGAGATTGATCACATGGCTAGCATAACCAAAAAACATCAAATGACAAAATCATACCAGCTATATATTTGTTTAATTTACAAGTCAAAATATCTTACTGCCCTTAATATAAAGCACTGTCAACTTGAAGTTAGCATTCCCGTGAGGTGTAGGCCAATTTCTTGGGACAAATTGCACCTGTTCCATCAGATATTTTGTTTTACTTATAACAAACAGGAAACGCCTCGTTTTCATTATGCTTCACTTCATACAACAAACATGACAACATGCAAAACAACTTCAGTCTCAGTTTCCCAGCAAGATCGGTTGTATATTCCTTGGAAGTGATCATTTTATAGCCACAATTAAACATTAACTTCTGGCTGTCTTGGTCATTTTTTATTATCTGAAGGCCGCCAAATAAAAAAACGGAATAAGTTCGCATGGCCAAAATGACAGGTGAGCTGCAATCAACAGGACATAAATTGCCCGTGCTTTCCAAAAAAAAATAAATGGTGCTGTTGATTTGGATAAAACAGCTACTTGGTTAGAAATGTTAAAGGTCATATTTGAAAAGAAACAAACAAACAGTGACTGTCTGACGGTCAGAACGAGACCTACATGCTCTGTGGACAAAAAATCCTGCTGGTACTAAAGGTCTTTGTTATAAATTCACTGAAAAGACAGATGCTTTCCATTTGTTGGGAGGGCAGTCTCAACTCATGCTTCTATGTACTGTCATGTGAGTTGAATCCTGTGAAGCTGTGACAAGAAAGCTGCTGTTTGAGGTTTAAGAGGTTCCTGAAGTCAAATGTTGGTTTATTTCTTTAGACAATGATGCCATCTATCTATCTATCTATCTATCTATCTATCTATCTATCTATCTATCTATCTATCTATCTATCTATCTATCTATCTATCTATCTATCTGTTTTTCTTCGTCTATCTGTCTGTCTGTCTGTCTGTCTATCCACGCATCTGTCTGTCTTCTCCATCTTCTGTCATCCATCCAGATGAGGCCTCTGGAGACCAAGCTGGGGTCATTCATGTTACACTGTGTGTTTGCACGTGTGTGTGTGTGTGTGTATCGTGCCTCCGCGTGTGTGTGCATGTCCTTTATCTTTCTATCTCTGTATGTCTGTGCTGCTATGTGTGTGTGCAGCTCATGTGCGTGCATGTGTGTGTTTGTGTGTGCGTGTGTGTGTGTTTGTATGTGCATGTGTGCATGTGTGTGTTTGTGTGTGTGTGTGTATGTGTGACAGACTGTGAAATGGTGCGTAGTAGCACCTGGGCCCTTCAGTGTTGATTGATCGGCTTGGTCATGTGGAAGAGTCCCATCTGGCCAGCCACGTTACGCTGTGTGTGTGTGTGTGTGTGTGTGTGTGTGTGTGTGTTTGTGTGTTTGTGTGGCGGAGGGAGAGTGCTTGTTTGTGTGTAAGAGGTGAGAGAGAGAGAGAGATAGAGATGTGCAGTATGAAACAGTATGTTTATTGTGAGAGGGCGAGAGGGAGAGAGAGAGCTCTTCAGCTATAACTGTGGCTCCCAAAGATGAACTGTATTTTATCATCTGAGAGAGAGAGAGAGAGAGAGAGGAGCTACATTCATATTGCAAACATTAAAGGAAAATTCCGATGTTTTTTCAAACCCAGAACCTTGTTTTCATAAGTACTATGTTTTTTTTGTTTTTTTCTAAGGCTGTTTGTCATGGTTTTTTGGCTTTGGACTTGTACTGCTACAGAATACAGTATTATTTCAAACAGTAGCGTGCTTCCAACTGTGGCAACAGTGAGTAGAAGGTCCTTTCCTGTTTCAACTTGATAATGCCCCTGTGAACAAAGCCAGTTTGGTGTGGAAGAACCTGACTGACCTGCACAGAGCCCTGACCTTTTTACACCTTTGGGATGAACTGGAAAATGTTTTCCCCCAACACCAGTGGTCGCTCACACTGATGCTGTTGTGGCATAATCCCAAACATTCAGAGTAGCTGACAGCGCTGCCAAATGGAGTGTGTGAACAGCAGAGAAAAGAAATCATGACAATAAAATAACCAGCCCCCTCTCGTGTCGAAGTGTTCGATAGACCCACTGATCCAGTAGAGGACACCGTGCGAGTGTGACGGTTTCCCTCGACTATGCGCGAAAAGTACACATGTATGAAGGCGCGGTACCAGCAGGAGGCAATAATTACAAGAGCACAAAGAGCCAGAAAGTCCACAACAGAAGGAGTCAGAGTTAGTTGGATGGATAATTCACAGAACTTTCACCTAGGCAACCATGGTTTGAGTCCAATTTAAAGCCAATAGTCAACGGTGACTGTTTCAAGAAATCAGGTATTTTAAGGGAAACCATCTTCCCTTAAATCAGGTAGGTTTTGTGCCTAAACCTAACCAAGGAGCTTTGGTGCTTTTATTTTGAAAGTATAACCAGATATCGCGTGTGTGTTATGGCTAATTTGATCACGCTATGAGACTGTGTTGTTTTAATGGGCTGTTTTAAGGCAACAGTCACACAGCAGACATGTGGGTCGATTTGGTGTGACACCTGATTGAATTGACATGCAGCCTGACATCCAGGAAAAACGTAAAAACATGACGCGTTGGACTCAGTTAGGTATCTTCATCAATATGTTGCACTGACAGTGGTCGAGGGGCTGAAAACATGTTTTGCTTTGTGCTCTTCAGGACACAATGTAAAGATACAGTGGTCAGACATATGACAAGTTTTAGAGTGACGCTAATAAAAAGATTTATGTCACCAGTCGGTCAACTAACTCTGTGTAATGTAAAAAGGGTCATTTGCAATGATGAAGACATCAGTAATTATCACGACAATCACGTCTGTAGAGCTTTTTAACCTGTTTTAGTTCATTGGTTTGGTTTTGCAGCAAATTCGCTGTATTGGTCCAGTCTCAGAGCTGTAGTCAAAGTTTTTACCAGTAGCAGCAGGCAACTGTTTACCTATGTAAACCCTCTGTACACTACCTGCCCAGCACCAAACAGCAAACAGAGGTAAGATGGTGGAAAAAATGCAATGTTTAGCAGCTAAACAGCCCAACAGCTATCTGAATCTGAATTGGTGGGGACCAAACCAGAGCTACAAGGAGAGTGAATAATAGACTTACATTCATCAGGTGGACACAATCAACTGCATATAGATTATAAAAATGTTTACAAAGATCATTTTTAGCTGACGCATTCAGCATAACAATTCATAACTTAAAGACAAAGCTTTAAGAAGCTGCAAACATGCATTTGATACATTTGTATTATTTAAATGTGCATTGGATGGCCCCACTGACAATCTCTGTTGATTGCCCTCCAGGTTTCATAATCATGTATGCCAGACCACAAATACTAGAGCTTTGTAAAAGTCATATGAATTCAGATGCAAGTGTTCAGACTGATGTCACAAATCAGATGTGTATCAGATTTAGAACCACATCAAGTCTAAATCGGAAACAATGTCTCACTAAGTCTCTTCTATCAAAAAAAAAGAGTCTGATTTAAACATGAAAAAGATATCAGCTTAAAATTGGGAGAAAGGGAAATAAAGATTTGGCATAAAGGAAAAAATGAGAGAGAGAAAGACAGAGAGAAAGACAGAAAGAGAGACAGTGTGTGTTTCCTGAAACGAAGCCAACTGATAATTAATGCCTCTGACATCATGGTGCTCTAATTAAGCCTGGCATTCATTAAGCCAAGTGAGTGAGGGAGGGGGGGTGTTCGTTAGTGGCTTTTTTGGAGGGGGGATTTGTTAAGTCTTCATTGTTACTCTTTTTAGACAATGGAGAAAGAGAGATGGAAGGAACAACAAAAAAGAGAGAGGTGAGGCGACGCATGGACAGTATTACAGGACGTGCAGGTGATGTACACCAGCTTCTGGTAACCATATTGGACACCCTCAGCGTTTGGGCAGCAGAGGCTGGGAGCTGTAGTACATATAGATAGTAGAATATATGCGAAGAGTGTGGATACAGAAGGACATTAAGCAACTTCATCAACTTTTGTTGACTTCTTACTAGAATTAGTTTCAATTAGTGAGCCATCTGATTGGTTTTCTCTTCAGGTGTCAGCTAGATAATCAAGAGTTAATCAGATCAGCCAACTGTATTATTACAAACACATCTGATTAGCTAACTGCAATTTTTAGATTGCTAGTTGTTGAAAAAGAATTGCGTCTCTGCCTGGGTAGCTAGCTCATTAGCTAACACTTATTACAGTTTAGCTCACGTTTGTCAAGCTGATTCTTCTTGTAGCATACCATTCAGACATTCAGAGTAGATGCCAGTCAATACTTGCAAGGTTTTACTGTAATGAATCACATCTAAAGCAGCTGAAAGACTGAGGGTGAGCAACATCGAACTGCAAGATGAGGGTTGGATCCATGGGAACGACAGAAGCTACGACTCAAAAGGCCAAAATCTAATCAATCCGGGACGTGTCACTAAAAGTGCTCTTGGCTGAATGAGCCAGAGTTTGCCAGTGCTAAGTAATTAGGGGAAAATTATTAGGACAAAGGATATAGAACCCAATCATTTTAGCTAAATAAACATGGCTAGAAAAAGTACTTGAGGCTACAGGATTAATTACTTGGTTGGGACTAAGGAGCCAAGACTACAGTGGTAACGACTAAATGAATTAAGCCTGAAGTACCAACTAAAAGACAAGTCCTAGATAGCAGAAATGGGGAATACGGTGACTGGACTGACTGAGTAAGAGTAGATCTGAAACACCTAGGACAGACAGCTACTGTAGCTTTAAAAGACAAGAGGAAAAAGAAGAGCAAGACTCAAAGAGAATGGCTAAGGCGGCGCTACAAGAGTTAGACCAAGGCTTAGGTTTCCTGGATAAAGGTTAAAGGGCTAGACCTAAAGAGGCTAGTGATAAGAGCCAGGGCTAAAGGTTGTTTCAGACGAGACAGTACTAAAATACTAAGAATGAATGAATAAGAAACCTCACCAAATGGCACTAAGTATGAACGATTCTTCTTCATTCAGCTTCATCTTAAAGGTACAATCTGATGGAGCTATAACTTAAAGAGTAAAGGTACAAGGACAAACTGGGCTAAGGCTACTGAAATTATGTGACAGCCCTATGCACTGGGGGGTTTTGGGCTGTCCTAGACCAAATCTGACAGTGTCGAGAGGAACTTGGGGAATTTTTTTGATCAGCAACCCAGAAGTCCTAGATTGCCCTGTGTGACACGCCCTCCACCAGCTGATATTCAGATCTCTCACAATCAAAGACAAACTGCGTTGACGGCGGTGACCGAGGAAATGGAGAACAAGACTGATCGTAACAGAGAACGAAGAGAGAGAGTAAAATTTGCCGTGAAACGACGGGGGAAGAAAAAAAAAGTTTGTCAGCGGCAGTGATGGAGTGAGATTTGGAGACAAAGTGAAAGAGGTGTGAAATGAAAAGTAAAGTTTGGGATCCCTATCCATTTTTTTGATCGGAGGATTTTCTGATAGCTAATTAGGCATGGAGGGCCAGCCATCGACAGCTGCATTCATCATCATAAAACGTAATAATTAATGACATTCCAACAAAGAAAAATATGCAAATGAGCTCCCCTCATTAGCATTTTCATATTCAGCTCCCATAATGCTTTTGCTGACAAGGTTGTAATTAATGAAAATTCATGTCTCTTAGCCGAGGTCTAGATTGGATCGCATTCATTCGCAATCCCCCAAACGAGAAGTGAAAAAAAAAAAAAAAAAAAAAAACACGAAGGGGATCACTGCCAAGTTTTTAGGGAGACGAGAGGGAGGGGCGGGAGATGTGGAGGGAGAGCCACAAGAAGAGTGAGAGTGAGGGAGAGAGGGAGGGAGGGAGAAGAGAGAGGGAAAATGGAGATGGAGGAAGGCAGATGGCGAGAGATGAAAGGAAGACAGGCAGCGAGAGGGAGACAGATAAACAGAGAGTGGTGGAGAGAGGTAGAGAGTTAAGGAAGGATAAACAGAGAGGCCAATATTGATGGCGAAAGTTTGAGGGGAATACACAAAGTGAGATGAAAAGCTAACCAGAATCATGAATGGAGAGGGAGTCCGGTAAAAAAGAGAGTGGTGAGGGACAGAAACAGTGCGGTGGGCAGGTTGATGCTGAAAAGTATTGTTACTGTGGTACTTTGGTCTTGAAGTATTGATTCTCTCGCACTGCCCTACCTTGTTGGTGGAGGTTGGAGGGACTGTACACATCCTGAAAGCTCAAAAAGTATTTCCACCTCCTCTGCATGTTCAGGAGCTCTCAATGCTCTGATCTCTGATTTGTTGAGTGGCTCAATCAGGTCTGGTGATGAGCTACGCGACAGCAGTAAACGGTCGTGTACTCCGGTTTAGTAGTTATGCTACGAATGGCGACATCCGCCTCTTACAGAGTGATTTACAAATACTAAGTGTGTGAGAATGACGTTAGTTGTCGTAAGTCCATGGAGAGAAAGAGCTCCTATACAGCGGCGGTAACTAAGTTCTCAAGTTGCGTACTTAATGTAAGTGCTTGGTCAGTAGTCCATGTCCCCCCCCCCCCCCAAAAGAATGTTTTTTGGGGTTTTTTTTTTGGCATCCTTGCCCACTTTATCCAATCAGGACAGAGAACTCCATAAAGAGGCGGTCCTGTCTGGCTCGTGAATGTGCTGAGAGCAGGGTCTTCCTGTTTGCTGCTGTGTCTGGTGATTACTGCTGCGCGTTAATAATGTAGTGACCTGGAGAGGAGGGAGGAGATGCTACCTGCAAGATAGACATTTGTTTATTACAAAAAAAACCCAAAACTTTATACTTCCACTCCTGCATTTTGAAGGCAAATATTGTACCTTTTACTCCACTACCTTCATTTGATGACTTAAATCACTTGCTACTTACTAGACTGCATGCTGCTTCAGTTAAAGTATCACATCTTTGAATTAAAATACCAAATTCACTGATTCCATTAATCCCAAAAATGTTGAATGAAAAATTAAATTAATCTCTCAGGCCGATAATCAGTCAGCCTGTTCACAGTCTACAGATGTAAATATATCGATACTTTACTTTTACTTTTTTTGATGTTATTGCCGGAAAATGTCTTTTGATATCTAGGTACAGTCAATATCACATACCTGAAGACTTTTACTCAAGTAGTATTCATATGGTTAATGCTCACCTTTGCCAAAATAATATTTCAACAAGATATATTTTACTCAAATACGACTTTCAGGCATTTTTTTTTTTTTACAACACTGCTAATCAACGTGTTTCTTCGAACAAATTGAATAATGTTAGGTAACTGCTCAAAGCAGCTGCCACTGCGGCTTCTGATTCAGCTGAAAAAGACGGGACTGATATGTCACTCATGGTTAAATAGTGAGGGCAAAACACGGCAAGTCAGCTAACATGAAAAAAATGTCAGATTGAAAGAAGCTAAATGGCAATTTATCCTGATTGTGAGGTTAACTGTATATAGTGAAACACACAAAATTAAAGTATCTTCCTCTCCCTCCATGGAATGGGTTTGCTCTTGTGTCAGTACTTTTCATCGCTGCCTCACACCAAGGAAAACCTCAGCGCTGTGTTGATGAATTAGTGAATTCTTTCCCACACACACACACCCCCGTCGGTCATGAATTTTATCCAGCGTTTTATTCTTGTTTTTTTCCTCCTCATTGACTGGAGGTCTGTAACAGTGGGTGGCAGCATTAGATTGATGCTGCAGGAATTAAAACAACAAGAAGAAACATGTCTGTAATTCACCAAAACCTCTTTTTTTTTATTTTCAGATTCGTTGTTAATTGGTTTTAGGAAAGTTGTCAATTTCAGCTCGGTGGGTTCTTCTGTGACTTGTTACGTAAAGTCATGTAAAAGTCAGTAAATCTATTTGAGCTGAACATGTTGATGTGTGTGTTGGCCTGTGTGTGTGTGAGAGAGAGAGACTGCTTCAGGGAATGCTGCTGTACACCTGTGAAAACACAGAGTCAGAGCTTATCGCTGTGTGTGTGAGCGTGTATGCTGTGTGTGTGTGTCTTGCAGATGATAGTGACAGATAGCAGTATCTGTGGTTTGGCACCTGAACACAGCTAATAGTCATATTTTGCTCTTCACTCTGCAGCAGCTTGTAATTGTCTGCAGCCTCTGTAATAACAATATTCAACAGCATGAAGTCAGTTGAATGTGCAGCGCTGCTGCTGCCGGTGTCCCGGTGGTTTGGTGGTAAACATGTGGTTGTCGCGTCCATCACTGCAGTGTTTGAACAACTTCTCCATACTCGGTTTACGGCTAAGAGTCTGCTGTTAGATGTGATGTGTTCTATAAAAACATTTCAGACAATTAACATTAACAATTAACAGACACTTGTAAGACGAAATATTGTTGTTGTCACGATGGAAATGATAGACATGTGTATCTTGTTCTTTATATTCCTGTATAATACAATATTATATCGTATATATATTTAAGAATGAGGATCCCAGTGTTAGATGTTACACACCGTTACTTAGTTGCATCTATTTAAGATACTTTTTGGTTTTGTTTGAAAGTGCCATATCTTTTATACCCACGCACAAGGTCATGTTGATTAAAAAAAATCATCATACAGATATTTGAATAATTGGTAAATAGCTTCTCATTTCTAGACTTTTCAAGAAAACTAAGAATTGGTTTCTTGTTAACTTCTGCTAATCATGGCAACTGCCTAGCCTAGCAGCCCAATAAATTGTGACAAGTGACTTGTTACATGCATGGGCATTTATAACTAGTATTTGCTTAACTTCTGCTAAACATGCCTTGTTTAACATCCAGCTACTTGCTTATCAACACACCGTGCAATTTGCTGACCTGTAAAATGAAATGTTGCCGTTATTTTCTTTAAAAAGTAATTTTCAGTGTTTTCATGATCAGTCAGTTCTGTGGTGGATATTATAGACTGATCTGGCCTCCTCTCTGTGCTCACAGACACGTGTCAGTCCTCTGTCTCCATCTGACCGGAGTCCTGGATGTGGTGCACTCACATCTGCAGGAGTATTGAATAGTTTTCAGACTTTATTTGTGGAGTAAAGTAACTGTAACATTTCGATCACCTTTCCGACTTCTTTGCCATGATGCCAGGATCAGAAGTACTCGCCATATAAGGCAAAGTAATAAACTTTGTGCTTAATTCACGATGATATAAAATGCGTATATTTCATCTTGATTTTGTGACTTTTGGCTTTGTGTTCTTTTTCATCCAGTTGCTGAACTTTTACTTGAGCACAGTGTCTGTGGGCTCTGGCACATCCTCTTCCAACCACATTGGTTATTCTGTGCGGCATTTTAGAAACTAAGTTAACACGCTATTACTGATTTGAATGAGTGCATTACTCATTCTTTTATACCAACAACTGACAGTGTTAACAGTGCCCATTGCAATGACAATTGCAAACATAAAGCTGCACATTAAATGCATTTTAGTATCTTAAAAAAACAAAACAAAACGGCCTACAAAATAAATGTTCATGATATTTAAAAAACAAACAGCAGAATGATAGGGTCGCATTTAAATCGTAGAGGCCTCCAGTTCAGCAGATGACAGACAAAGAGAGAGGAAGAGAGGCAGAGTGCACATTAATCCATAGGAAGAATAAAACTCTGCAGATTAGATGCTTTTGTTCAGGTTAAAGTGGGATAATCTCTGTAAAGTGCTGTTCGTCTGTATGTGGGCTCCGACCTCCTCTTAATGTCTGTTTAAAGTTCAGTAAATATGACAAAATACTATAATTAATACATTTTAAATACCCCTGACGTGCACAGTGATAATCCCTGTTATTTCGTGATGTTTTAATGAAAAGTTAATACTCTACTTTATTTGCTAATATGATTTTATTTAATATTTATTTTATTTATATATTTCCTTGATTGGTGACTGACTGGATAAAATTTGATCTTGTAAGTGTCTGTCTTGAAATAATGACAATTTTAAATGTTTTAATAAAATGTATTAGTCTTCTTGACTGCGGGCTCTTAATAGTTTTATTTTTGACCTGAGATACGCATGTAGAGACGATGGTGTAAAGTGCAGGTGTGTTCGAGCTGATGAATCGTGTAAAATACAAACATTAGAACGTAGTTTATGTGGAAAAACATGCAGACTGTCGAACATGAAGCCACACAAAGCAGGCGGAGGAGTCGACTCTGCAACGATGCTGGAATACTGATATGTTCTCTGTGTGCGTGTGTGTGTCTGAGAGAGACAGTGTGTGTGTGTGTGTCTGTGTGTGTGCGTGTTTGTGTGTGAAGTGTTGGCACGAGATAGCAGTTGCCCCCTGGGCTTTGCCAACGTGGCACTGCCCCCTCTGCAGCAGCATGGCACAGTCTCTGTCTTTGTTGTGAAACTGGCTCTGTGTGTGCGAGTGTGTGTTATTCCAATGCGTGTCCGTGCATGTGTGTTTGCGTGTCCCCTGGAAAGAGAGGTATCCAAAAAGAACTAACAGAAGAATGTTAAAATAAAAAAATAAAAAGTGAAAATGTTGAAACAAACCAGTCGTTTGTTCAGACGAACTCAACATTTGGATGCTGTAATGTGAAAACACGACATGTCCTGTTTTGTGTGTGTGTGTGTGTGTGTGTTGTATTGGTTTTGTTGCTTTTGGCAGATCTTGGAGGTAGTCTTTCTTTTTTTTGTCCTTCCATCATGTATTGACTGATGGTTTGGGTCACTTGTTCGGGACGTTGAATAAGTAGTCCTGCAAACCCTGAAAATGAAGAGCTGGGTGGGGCTTCAATCCTCTGAATGTGGCATGTGGCTCTCTCTCTTTCTTTATCCCTGTCTTCTTCACTCCTCCATCTTTATTGGCCTGTCATTTGCTTTGCCTTCTTCTTTCATCTTTCCTTCTTTTCTCTCTTCTCTCCCTCCACTTTTCTCTCCTGCCTGCATCATTCCTTTGTCTTACCTTCCTCTCCGTAGTCTTCATTCCTTCTTTATTCCCTCCTTTCCTTCCTAGGTCCTTTCCTCCTTTTTGGTTCCTCCTTCCTTCTCTTCATTTGCTTTCCTTGCCCTCTTTTATCGGTTTCACCCTGCTCTGTTGCTTTCTCTGCTTTCTGTCCTTCCTTCCTACCAGCACTGTCTTCCCTCCTTCTTGCACGGCCCTCAATTACTCTCTCTTTTTCTCATTCCTCTCCCGCTCTTCCTTCTTTCATCTCTGTCAGCCTTTTTTTCTCTTTACTTTTCTTTATTTTTCTTCTCTTTTCTACAATAACCAACATTGTCCTTGTGAAGGAGGTGCACATTATTTGTATGTGTTCCGTCCACCTGTAGTGTCTTTGACACTGACCCCCCCCCCACCTCCTCAGCGGGGCACTGTTCTGTCACTGACCTTTGACCTTTGACCTGTGACGTCCATGCTTAGAGAGGCATATTGAATAGGAATGATTGGGTGGATGATATGATACTGAACTAAAGGGAGAGTGTATTTTGTCCGCAAACTAGAAGAATTTGAAACCTCCCTGACGTTCTCTGATGTTCTCTGTCACATGACTGTAGTACTGACATAACTGTGAGATTCTTTTTTAAATTTTCATTGGCTGATTTTCGTCAGAAAACAAAGAAATATCTAATGCACAGTGTTACATCAGAATTATACTACCATCATTCAGTGTGACACAGCTACTTCATTATCTGTATTACTGTAACCTGCAACTGTGTGTGTGTGTGTATGTGTGTGTGTGTGTGTAGAGGTGCCCTCTTTGTGGTTTTGTCTAAACTGAACGTGTCTGTTCTGTCTGAACAGATGTTTCCTGTGGCAAGCTTTTAGGTAACAGCCTCACCGACAATGTGTGTGGATGTGTGTGTGTGTGTGTGTGTTTGCAGACAAGCATCAGTTTTGGAAAAAAAAAAAAGAAAAAGAGAGATTATGTTTATAAATACATATATAAGTGTACATTTTAGGTGTTGCTGCAGTTAAGCGATCCTGTGCAGATTTCTGCTTTTATAGCAACATTTCTTTTCAGTTTTTCTGTTCAAGCCTCCGTGTTTGAATTGCAGTGCAGCTGCAGTTCTGTTCTGTGATTGGCTGAAGAGGCTTGCCACTTGGACCCTTGGGCTCTCAAAGGTAGAGATGGAAAAAGATTACCGCTTTAGCAACTTGCAAGTGTTCAAGTCGCCGAGACGACATATATGCTGGCAGAATTGATCGTGTGAGGATAAGAATACGATGCATTCACGAAATATCAGCTAAAGTTCAGTTTAATTACGCTTACAGGATGATGTAAGATTCCTGGTCGTAATAAGAATCGGAAGTTGACATGAACACCGTTATGTGCCATGAATGCATAATTCTGAGCTTTGTGATCTGTGTAGCTGTCACTCAGGGTACGGTGGATGAATGTCCGAAAACCAAGTATGCAAACACTTCCGTCTTTTTTCTTTTCCTTTTGAACAAGTGGAAACTGCTTGTACCAAACAGCAAACACAGATAAAAAAAAGTCAACAGTGTTTGTTCAAATTACATTTGGTAAATAGACTTGAAACAAAATTTGTGTCTTCAGAATGTTAAGTGATTTTATATCCTCAGATGGTTTCCATGATTAACCAAGAGAAAAATGATTATTTTCTCAAAATTAGGACAAAAGAGGGACAATTTTCTCAACAATCTACAGTTGGATCGCAGATTTAACGCTGAGGATGTCAGTGTTTGTGTGGTATTTTGGGGAGTTAGTGGGAGGAGGTGTACTCCAGATGTTTTAGTCTAAACTGCTGATTCCAATTGAAGCTAAATGACTTTATATTTGATTTAGAAATTGTTTTAGACAGATATTCTAAAAGGAACCCATTATACTTGAATTAATATGAGTAACATCAAGATATTGCTGTGAGACAGCATGTAGGCCATCATGATGAAATATGCATTTAAAAGCAAATATACTTGAAAAGTTAAATGTACAAAAAAAAAAAAAAAAAAGCAAAAGAAAGATGTTGTGCAGGGGTTGGGGTGTGTATGGTCCTGTACTGTGGCGGTACAGCACAGTTTCTGGATTCATGCAGCGCCTGAGAAAAATGGCAAAGTTTTAAATAATGAAAACGGTCCTGTGAAGTGAAAGAGGACAAATTAAAGGAAATAAAGGTGTAACAAACACATTTGTTCGTAATAAAGTCCATCCACCCGCTCACTGTTTTGCAGATTATTACTTAAAATGAACAGAGAGATAAATGCAGCTAAGAAAAACACACCGTAATTGTAATGTACTCCATCCTCCCTCTTTTCTCTTCTTCATCTCGCTTTTCCCTTTCTTTAAGCTCTCACTTCTCTCACTGCTCTCTCTCTCTCTCTCTCTCTCTCTCTCTCTGTCTCTCTCTTTCTCTCTCTTTCTCTGTCTCTCTCTCTCTCTCCCAGTACCATATGGTGTACCATGGTACATTTAGCTTGTCAGTGATAATGGATGGCCATGGAAGCCCAGTTTTGCTTTAAGCGCTAGCTTGCTGCTCGCTGTCTCACTGTGTGTGTGTGTGTGTGTGTGTGTGTGTGTGTGTGTGTGTGTGTGTGTGTGTGTGTGAGAGAGAGAGAGAAAGTGTGTGTGTGTGTGTGTTGCATGATGGCTGCTGATGCTTTCGGCTGTGGGATGAGGGATCATAAAGTAAATTCAGCCCTAACATGCACCCTACACACACTTTCTTACACACGCACACACACACACACACACACACTGAGTCTCGCTCATCATGGCACACGGTGCGGTCACTTCCTTGTAGTCTCATTCATGCCATCGGATTGGTTGATTAAGGAGGCTGAATGTGAATCTGATTTTAAATGTAGAAAGTTACACAACAGCTCCTGCAGTTTTCCTTTGAAGAACAAAGATTTGTAGAATCTCCATTCAAAAATTCAAAGACTGACAGATGATCATCTGATCATATCAGTCGTCTGCTCTGCCAGTTCTGGAAAGATCTTCAGAGTTTTTAAGAAATGATTATTATTATTATTATTACAAATATTTGTTTAACTCCTTTTTTTACCGAACCATCAATCCTTAACCCATGCCATATTTTCTGGCTTCTATTGTACACCTTCATAGATTTGACAAGTGACCCAGTGTGAGGTCATAAGTCACGTTGGCCTCACCTTCTTCAATTTCAATGTCTCTGTCATACAGATCTGTACAGAACGATCCAACATGTTATCAATGTAGTTAGCCGGCTAGTTGACCGTTATGGATAGGTGCTGCATTGTGATTTAGAGTAAGGATAGCTTGCTCACGATCGCGCTAGGAATCATGAGTAGACTGTGATGTGGCTGACTCTTTTTTTAAAGAAACTTTCAAAATATTATCAGTAATACGTAGATTGTAAGTCTTTATATGTCAGTAGTCAATATTCCAATAATAACAGTGTATGAAATAACAATATGGAAACAGTGAGACAATATGAAAATGGATAGCTTGTACAGGTGAACCTACAGGGGATTATCACCTGAATCTGCTGCTCCTCTCCACTTTGGAGCTTTATAGTGAGTTTCAGCTCGGTGTTCATATGTCCCGCTGCAACTTTACTGTTTTGGTGATCCCTCACTGCGCTTATGATATTGTTTTCAACTGCAGCAGGTTGCTGTTTTCGGTGAAAGAGCAATTTAAACCCACCTCACACTACCCTATCAGCCGCAAACATAAAACAGAGACTAGCTGGTGAATGGAGTGGAGCATTTAGCTGCTATCTGCTTGTCCAGGCTCAGGTGAGTTATTGATATTTATATTTCATACATTTTATCAGGTACTGGCAAACCTTTCCACCCTCGGATTAACAATACAACCCTCAGTACAGGGATCAGATCCTACAAGAATGGAAATTATGGAATAAATTTAGATTAAGACTAAAAACTTATGAAACTACAATATATATATATATATATATATATGTATGTTGTGTGTGTTTCTTGTGGTTGGTTTATAGAAAGCAAGCAGCCAGCAGCCGAGCTGGTACTGCTGATTGTGAGACCGTTGTTTCCCTGCCGGTAAACACACTGCAGCTGCAGTGTCTCTGGGCTTGTTAAGTGAAGCAGACAGGCAGGGGGGCGAGCAGCAGAAGAGAGAGGACGAAAAGGTCGGTGTGTTGAGGTTAAGAGTGAGGAACGCAGCCAACCAATCACAGGCAGGGTTGGGCGGGTCTTATGAGAACGAGTTTGACTTTATGAGCAGTATTATTCAAACCCTCTACTTTCAAACAGGTCAATGTAATGACAAGGAGAGATACTGACTTCCATTGTTAGACCCATGACCTTTAGCAGCAATAACCACAGGATGTGTTAGTAGATGTTGTCATGGCCCATGACGGTATTGCAGTTTATTTTTATGGCGATTTTGTGATATTCTGTACATTGTTACATCCTGGATTTATATACTTGTGAAATTTCTGATGATGTTGAGGGTGATCTCTAAACCAGAAGGAACCTTTGAGAAAAAAACAACTGACTTTTAATCCACCAAATCATTCAATAATGATGATACTATTAACATTTGTATTAAAACTTTTTTGTGTATTTTCATGCTACTAAGGTTAAGGCCCATATGTTTTATTTCAAACCACTTGTAACACATTATTCAGTTTTTCCCCTGTATATGTGTGTGTGTGTGTGTGTGTGTGTGTGTGTTATTGATCACCAATATATTGCTATCTGATGATCAGATCATGATCCGACCAGGGTTGGAAACCCCCTCCTCCCTGGTGGCCAATCATTTAACACATCCAGGCCTCCTCCTGCTTTTCAGACATAGAAAAACAGCTCGGATGGATTTTTAAAATTCCCTTTCACTCCGCATGAACCCCCCCAGTTATCACTGGCATCATCCCCGCCGTCGTCAGAATCATTATCAGAGACAAAAACAACGAGGAGAACTGAGCTCCGTGGAAGAGAATAGCGCAGAGTACAGGAACAGGATGTCTCTTCCTCCTCTCGTCCTCATCCTTCCTGCGTCCCTTTGAGAAGTGAAATGAATGAGAAGCAGGAACAAAGACACGAGACAAGAGGCAGTGATTGTGTGTTAATATGAGAAGGTGCTTTAGTTCCTGCACAGCACAATTTGTCTCGTTGCTGGTGGTTCTTCTTCTTCTTCTTGTTCGAATCATATCGAGGGATTAAATAAATCAATAACAGGCGCGAGATGATTAAATTCCATCAAACTGACTGCAGAGAGGTCATACATCTTTGTGTCTAAAGAGGGAAAATAAACCTCTTAGAGTTACCAAACACATTAGCTCGTTATCTTAGCTCAGTTGCTCATAGTTCACACGGTTTATTCAAAAGATGCATTCATATCATCGACTCCTGTGTCATAGCTGTCTGTACCTTTTCTCGTTTGCGGATGGAGAAGATTAAAAAGTGATGCAATGGTTTGCTGTGTGATGCAACGCTGCTGCGGCCAACCTCGGCAGTCTAAGCCACGTTCCCGGCACAACACGTGAACACAGATGTTCAACAGTTTGAATAGGGATCTTCGCCAACGTACGGTAGAGAAAGTTTCATCACAATAACTCATCAGAGTTCCCTTCTCACTGCATTCATTGAGTCAAAGATGCAGGACCCAAATTCTGCATGAGATTACTCATCTGCTATATCAAAAACTACTCTTTTCACTTTTCATTAGTCGTATATGGTGTAATCTCTTCCCATACACCGTCTACAGTCCTTTGGGACTGGCCTTATTGTTACGCAGTGCATCACTCCCCAAGTTTACTATCGTTTGTGTGACGGTGTAATTACATTGTTGTGGTAAAATAAAAACTGAGGAATTATGTTAAAATGTTGCTTGAAAATATTACTACTCAAAAAAAATGTTACTCAAAACCAATACACAATACACAGTAGTGGAAGAAAGTCCTAAATCTCATCTAGTCCGAGCTGAATCAATACAGAAGTGTATCAAGTCAGCTGTGACTGGCAGTGTACGGTATATCTCCTCTCCTCTCCTCTCCTCTCCTCTCCTCTCCTCTCCTCTCCTCTCCTCTCCTCTCCTCTCTCCCTGCAGCTGTGTTCTCCTTTCTCTCTCCAGCTGTTGCCAACCAATCACCTGCTCCCTCTGCCACACACACACACACACACACACACAGTATAATTATAGGAGACGGGGCGCTGGCTGGGGATCCATTTGAACACATGGATAAACGTAAAAGGAATAATTTGCATACAGAGCCCATGGAAAGGTGATCGATCAGGAACAATTGATTACCACATGTATTGTTTGATTTGACTTTTTTCTTGATTCATTTCTTTGGTTGATTTCTTCAAATTGATGAATTAAGACATTAAAACGAGTCCCCTGATGTCAGATCCAATGTGACGGAATAAAAATACATGAATTAAGCAATTAGTCCGTTGACAGAAATTGTCATTCATACATTTAAAAAAAAGACAGCACACATCAAATTTGAGAATGTCTTCCGGGAAACTGTTTTGTAACATTTTGTATGCAAAACAATTAGTAAACAGAAAGTTTTAAAAAAAAGAAGATTTATTAGAATAAGCCTTAATTTCTCTACATAAAGAAAAAGGATAGAATAAATGAAACGTAGAATGTCAAAAGTAAGACATTATAACATCATAAATAAACAAATGAAATGAAGTGCATCAAAGTGTTGTCACCAGTCATCAGTCACTCACACAGCAGCAGACTGCCCCCATGATAGAAGAGCACCAGAGTGAGGAGCAAAAGGCTCAGAAACAAAGGAGGAACGAGGTGCAGAGAGCAGGGAACCTTTGAGAAAAAAAAAAAAAAAAAAAAAACTAAAGTAGAGCAGCCAGGCTGGCAGAGTGGCCCACAAAGTTTCCTCGCGTACCACTGTCTTAATGTCCCGACCGTTGGTTGGTTTCCATGGCAGCAGACGAGGGTAAAGTGGTAGCTTTTCCCTTTTTTTTCCCACGCTTCCAGGGCAGTGCCATGTGAAAGCAGCGGGCAGAGTCTCAGTTGGCACACACTGAATGGGAACGGAGCTGACAAAGAGCTGAAAAACCATGCTGTTAGTGTTAAACCGCCCCAAATCTGCCTGGGCGACCGGTTCAAATCCTGCTCTACCTCAGTACGTGGAGCAAGGCAGTGACCGGAAGCTAGTGGGTCAGAAATTATAGTAATAGGCTGTCCAAGGTGTTCTGATTTTTGTAAAATAGTTAACTTAACATCGAATTTTGCATGTTTGACAATAAAACTAGTAGTTCACCTCTGCATCTCCATTTTATTTACAGTTCAAATCAGTCTGCTCTTGTATTCATTGCAACCTGTTTCCAAGCCAATCAACCAATCAGTTAAATTAACCAATCAGTTGGCCGTGTTCATGAGCCCGGGCGTAAAGACCAGCATACAGGTTGGTGTGAGTGTACTTACAGACCAATTATAAATCTTGAATCGACCTATTTATTTCATCAACATGTCGATGAAGTTAAGCAGCTGCACTCTGCTATGTCATGATATCACTGGCGGTTTTGCGCAAAATAGCATGGCCTCCCAAACAGAAAACAGCTAACATGGACAAGCACTCAATTAATGAAAAACATAGTGAAAAAAAAATGGCAGTTCAGTCCGGCCACTTTACACCCAGCCACTTTATGAAGTTGAAGTTGGCTCTCATATTCACTCACAATAAAGTGAGCTAACCAGCTCAGTTTTAACTAGCTAAAGTAGCTAATCAGGTAAGCTATCATACAGCTAGCTTTGATGATACCCGACTAAGCATGAGGTATTTATGAAAACTGAATGCTGAACGTTGAAAGCTGGATTATTTGGACTACTGCAGCTACTCATTTAAGAGACAAATATAGCTTAGAACAGCTGCTAGCTAACGTTAGCAAGTCGCTGGAAGCTTTAATCTGGAATTTGACCCAGCAACTTCAGAAATAAAAAACAATGTGTCCAAACTAGGTCGTCTTGTTACATGTTTGTGACACCAGGTGAAAACAGTTGGTAGCTTCTTTTTAATTTACTCCTAAAACAGATTTTATTAACGTGTAGCTTGGACGGTCACGCCAGTGATGGTCAAGTAGGAGATATAAGTCCTTTTTACACTTTCTTGACCCCACCTTCGAATTTTAACAGTGAACCAAACAACGCCGCCATAACGCTACCACAACATGTGATTTTAGATAGCACAGCAGCATTGGGCAAGCAAAAGAGGCAGGACGTGTTACAGCGTTAGCATGTAGCGTGATGTTGAGGTGAGGCAGCGGTTAATAAACAGTGTGCTTAACATGAGAATAACAATCATTTACCATCTCTATTATATAGCAGTTGATCTTGGCATATGCATCGAGGGTAAGGTGCTCCTAGACCTCATTCGTTACCCAAATCGCAAACATTTTCGGCAGCTGTTCATCCTCTTAGAATTTCTTTTTAAATCTCCCGCTCATGGATCGCACACAATGACTCGTCTAGTTGGTATAAAGTTAGATGTATGGCGTTTATGTCTAGAGGTCCTAATCAATGAGAGATTTAATATTGCTATACTTTATGATTCTTTGCTCTGAGCAGATGGCAACAAAACGATGTGATCGTTGTGTTTGAGCCTCTGAGCCTATAAGAGCTGTTTGCCACTCGTCTTCATTTCTGACCTGTGGTGAATGAATTTTAATAAAGCCTAATGGAGCCCACAGCACGGATCTTTCCGTTATTACAACCGATCCGGGTATTAACTTTTAACATTTCCACCTTTTACCGAATATGTCAAAGGAAGCAGGTGACTGCCATCTCAGAGCGCCTCCGTAGGCGCTCAGATGGCTCGTCTCTCCTCGCGGCTCTGTCTCCGTCCTTCCTCCCGCTGTCCGTCTGCATCCGCCCTCCTCTCTTCTCCCTCGCCGCGTGATGTCAGGTGGGGTCTGCCCTGCTGTGATGAAGCCGCTCTGATCACCGGCTCCTGAACAGTGTGTGGGAGCAGATATGTCATTATTCTGCAACCAGGTGGTCAGACTGAAATCACACAGAGCGCAACAGCAGTGTGATGCAGCTCCCAGATCTACAGCTATACCTCTCATATCACTGCCGTCCAGGTGTTCACACGCTGCCTCATTTGTCTAAATACAGGTATTAAGTTGGGAGTCAGGGTGGAGGAGGAGGAGGAATAGGCCTGTCATTGATGACACGAGAGAGAATGGGGGTGGAAGAAGAAAATGGGGAGGAAGTGAGGAAATTCTGGCATATTTTATACTCAGGAGTTCACAGTGGAGGTCTTTTGCGGGTCCAGAACTTTAGATCTGATCCTTGGAACACACACCCAAACCAGACAAAGAGTCACAATGTGAGCTAAACAGGGCCCTGCCGATACGATCCAATTAAATGTACATTGGACAAATACTGATCAGAGTTAGTTTTTGTATATTTGTTTGCAAGGAAACAATCTGTGTTTCCTGATTTCAGGTTTTAAAAACAATGAAAGCTTCTGTTGCTTAGGGTACCATGGTTATATTTTCTGCATCTACATTACTCTTACCCAATTTTAGTAGAAGGAAGAAACAAAATAGACCCAACAAAATAAGATTTCAAGTTTATAAAAAAAAAAAAAAAGATTAAGAAAAAAGGGAAATAAAGTCAGGAAGGAAGATGCAAAGGGTGAAACGAGGAAACGAAAAGGAATTCATCATTTGAGCGAAGCCAAGTACGGGTTGAGAGGAGAATGGAGGAGGGAGAGGAGACGGGGAGACATGATCAGAGACAGACAGCCATGACAGTGACAGGAGAAAATCAGAGCGTGATGCTGAACCACAGGATCCTCTGACCTTTGACCCCTCCAGTCTGACAGCACCTGACCCATCATCCATCTCTCCTGGGTCAGCCCTCCTCCTCTCCTCCCACAGCGAGACAGAGAACTTGAGCAAGACAGGAAAAACACTGCGACACTGAACGAAACCAAGACTCTGTAGGTTTAATATTGAACTCAGTTACTTTATCATGTGAGCCCCTTACCATTTACCATCTGAAATGTGTCAAATTAAAACTTTCATTTCACAGATTTGGTTGCAACAAATCTCTCATAGATCTGTTTGCACCATTAGCTCCCATAGTTCTGCTAGCTCTGTTAGGGCTCTTAGATATGTTAGCACCATTAGCTTCATTAGCTGTGGCCATTTGCTATGAAATAACACAAAAAAGATGTTTTCAGCATCAAAATCAGTCCAGTGAGTGACTGGAGGTGTAACCAACTAACTCACTGACTCCATGGCGCCACTATACTTCCTGTTTGCATCCCTCAAAGCAGCACAGGAAGTGCAGTTTCAAAATCAAGAGATGATTATCCCAAATTGAGTCCAAGAATATTAACAGTTTTTAATTAATTAGTTTTTTTTGTTGTTGTTTTATTCTGCTGTTATTGAGACACTCTCCACTTTTTAGCCACTTTCTAGGATGTCACATCATTTCCTTCACCCTTTGCCTCTGGCAATTCTACAAATAACTTTCTCCAGCGTATTTGGTCCTCCTGCCCACTTCGTCAATCCATGCCCTAGGAATCTTTGTCACTGTATTTCATTGTCGACTTAACACATATCGATGCACTAGTTCAATTCTGTTTCTTTCAACTGAGCTATATAACGAAACTCAGACCATTCCGTGCCGGTTTCTGATTTAAAACTCATCATTCAAGCTCCTAAGTGCCGTGTCGTAGGTAACTGGACATGTTTCCGTTTCGTGGCTATCCAGATGACACAGCACCTAGAATTACCATGAGCTGGATGACTGAGGACCTTCATCAACACTTGTCATTAAGCCACTCAGCTTCCCCCGTCTTGATTTCTGCTTTTTAAAGGCTGCTTTCCAATGGCTTCAAGGCATACTCTGTGTGGTGATGGAATTATTATGGGCTCTTTTGAGCATGCATATTTTTGCTGTGACTATTTTTTTTTAATTGTATATGCTCTGTGCTAGGTATTTGTCATTTTTCCTGGAAATGTGTATTACTCTATATTGCAGTAGATGTAAAGCCATTTGTAACATGGATTTAGAAAAGTTCCTAATATAGTGGTACACTTTGGCTCACTGGCAACAGAATCTCCTTTCTGTTACGTCCCTGACAATTAACACTGACACTCTCCTCTATCCGTTCACATTTGCCCTGTGTTAAAAACCTGCACACATACAGGCAGAAAACAATTGTTCATTACATTGAAACTGTCCTAAAACATGTATAGTCAAACTTCATATGCAAATTCTAGTTCAGAGCTGTCCTGAAATAAAATCAACATATGACATCTCTGCCTAAGACATGTTGTAACGCTGCCGGGAAAACTGGCAAAACCCCAAAGGACTGAAAGGGTTAAGATAATTCCTATTAAAAAATGTGATATTTTATAATATTTAGAGGTGAGACACACATCTTATTTCATCAAACTGAGCCGTGCTGGTGTTAACCATTCGGTTTATTTCCCGGCCTGTTCCTGTGCGACACATGAAAGCCCTGTGAGCCTGAACGTTGCATCTTTATTCAGTCAGACGGTGTCAGTGAACAACGCTGCGCCGCGGAGCTCTCACTGCTCATTGTGCCGCACTTCCATATTGTGCTGCTAATTCAGAATTTCACACCTTTTCTCTCGTTGCTACCTCTCTCTTTGTCTCGCTGCGTCGCTCGCCTTCCGTCTCAACCCCGAAGACAAGAGGAAACGTGTTAAATCCACCTCTAAGAACCTTTTTAATTCAACATTAGCAGTCGTCATCTGTCTGCCGAACAATACCCAAACACAATTTACAGCTACGAGTGGAGCATCCCGCCTTTGTTTACTCTGCAGCTAAATATTGTTCCATCAATAATGGACTCCAAACACAGAATCAGGCTTTTAGTTTGAGGTAATCCTGAATGTTTTACAGGAGATTTTTTTTTCTATTCTTTTCTTTTTGCAGTGTTTTATTGTCTTGGGAGCATAATTGGAGTATGGTTTTTTCTTCATTTGTCTTAGGTTTTAGGAGGAACATGGGCTCAGTGCCTCATGGATGTAACTCCAGATGCTATTGTGCCCGTGGTTTTTTGTGGAAGTGTTGCCCGAAAATCCCCAAGACAAAGGCGGCAGATATGGAAGGGAAAACAGAAACCCTGGAAAGAATCAAATCCTCCGGAAATTCTCATTCGGCGACACTTATGAAAGGAGGATGGGGGGGTTAAACTGCAGCACAAAACAAGGTGATGTCCAAAAAAGAAAAAAAAAAAAAAAAAAGAACACATCAACGCGGCAGTCTACCTAAAACCTCCCGAGGTGTTTCAGGTGCCATGTTTTCTACTCCCCCCCTCCTATCAGATCAGAGCGAAATAAAGACAGATTGATAAATTCGCGGATGGGTGTGAATGTTGCCAATTCGAGTCAGACCCCGACCAAAGTAAACGCCGCGCCACGGAGCGAGAAAAGAGAAGGAGAAAAGAGAAGGAGGGATGGAGGGGGGAGAGAAGATTTGGGGCTCTAATGCCAGCCTTATGCGTCTTTTAGTCGTTTCCGCCGTCGGGGCTTGGCACAGGCACGGCGCTGTCAGCCAGCCAACAAAAATCTGCAGTGCCTGCCGCATTTCAGCAGCCCTGTTTTGTCTGAGACCAACACGCGCACACACACACATATAAAAACACACAGCTACACACTCGCGCCGCGTACACGCCGCAAATCGGCGGCGTTTTTCTTCCCGAAGAAAAGCGGAGCTTCGCGGAAGGAAATGTAGAAATTCAAGTCAAGTAAAAATTCTCCAAAACAAAAGAGAGAACTGAATTTCCTTTTTTTATATATAGATCAAACACACCCTGGACGAGATTTTTTCTTTTTTTTTTTTTTGCGGTGCAGCATTCACACCACGCTGCTTCGGAATATTAAATTGAAATATAGTTCTGCTGCCGAAGTCCTGCTGTTGGGAGGGTTTGGTGATGTCGCCCTGTTTGTCGCCTCGTTGTTGTTTGTGTTGTTTGTCTATTGATTCCAGGGTGGAGGAGGGGTGAATGTGTGTGTGTGTGTGATGGGGGGGGGTGTTGGATAATGAAGGCTGTTTGGTAACGAAGGCGGGAGGGTGGGGTGGGTGGGGGGCTATTGGGTCTCACTCCCATGGACAGGGAACAAGTGTCATGGCTGCTGCTGAATTTGAATCCATCCACTTCACAGCCACGCGAGCAAATGAACCGTTTCCTGATACACACATGAAAATGTGGTGTGGTATAAAGAAATGTACAGGTGCTTGGAAGTTTCTTCTCCGTCAGTGTCAGTGATTAACACTCTGTCACACCTTATCGGATGCATTTTCTTTCAAGAGTCCCCTGAGCCTTTTTCGACAATTCACTGCCACCGAAACACGCTTTAGGTCCTTGTGGTTTTCACTGAAGACACGAGAACTATGTGAACTACTGTATATGTGTCTATTTACTCTGTATAGTATGCAATATGAAATAATTGGTGTAGTGTTGTTTCTGGAGTTAGTATAGAAGCAATCAATGACTGAAGATCTACAGAAGGTGTTGTTGCAAAATCCCTTTGAGGCAAATAATAGGATGATAACAGTGATGTCTTCAGTGCAACACGATGGTGCTTTCAGTGTCTGTCTCTATTATGTCACAAAAACATGTATGCAACTGTACAAAATGTCTTTTTTCTGTTGCGTTGAACTGGATGACCATTTAGACTATGGCTATGTTTAAGTTGAGCTGCAAGCACAGTACAAACAGTAAATATTATATGGAATGCTTGTGACTCAAAAAAAAACCACAGTAACTCAAAGTAACATCAGTAATGACAGTTGTACTTGACCCCCACCATTAGTAAGAGTCTCATAAAAATGTGTCAAGAGATCTCCACATCTATGGTGAAAATAGGACAAGAGGTTTTGACAGAAAGTAAATAGAAGCCACAGTGACATCGAGCCCTATACTGAACGACTACAGATGAATGCAGATCTTAAGTGTCAAGTGCCAAAATGAAGGCCCCCATAGCTCATTGGGTCTGACTGCAGTATGTTCACAACGAAGGTTGTGCACGCACTGAGAGGAGGTCCAGAATGAATCTGATCTTTGTCTGAGCTGTGAATAAATAAAGCAAATAGAGAGATACTGAAAAACTCTGAAAAGCACTTTAGAGACGGTCCCTAACCGTAGCTCCTCAGTTCCCCTCTTCCGTCGCCCAGCCATCAGTAACACACCTCACACTCAAAGCCTGGCTGGAATCAGCATCATTAGGACATAAGCAATGTGTACTCCGGGCTAGCATTAGCACCATTAGCTACAGGTCGAGGAGGAAACAAGTTCATGTGGCACGGAATACACACTCCAAACATTTTGATGTTGACGATCGTTGAATCAGTTCCAGGTTTTTAAACACTGGACCTGTGTTTTTTGTTTTTTTTTTTTTTTGACACAGGAGTCTATTTTGTGTGGCAGATGTTGTTTTTGGATTCGGGTCGAAAAAACAGACTGTTGTCTTCAGCTCGTGGAGATTGGGAGGTACTTGAGGTTTTCTGTGACAAGTTTCGATTCACCGCAGACAGTGTGTGTTTGTTGTCTTTTACGCCTGTGTGGGCTGGACACGAGGGCTCGCTGAGTCTGTATGTCGCACGCAGGAACCAACAAATCAACCGCATACAATACATAACTTCAATACACAACAGGTTTTTCGATTTGATTTCTTGATGACCATCTCTTTAAATTCTCTACACAACTTTTTCTAGCGTGTCCGACTTAAGAACATTATATTCATTTCTTTCTGCCCAAGTAGTGTCAATATTCAATACGTCTATTTATTAATTTCACAGTAATTTCTTTAAATATACTTTTGTGTGGTTCTACAATCACTGTAAGTTTAACTGCGATAAGAACAGTAAATATACCAGCATGCACTGCACTTTCAAGATAGGCTGCAGTTCTTTATGTTCATTAACTCCCGTCGACTTTCATGCCTCACTTACAACTACCGTTAACTGTCAGCAAGCTCGCAAAAGTTGTTTTGACTTTACACTGACAAAAATAAAAGACATGTAAAAGTACATTTTAAACACCAGTGTGTCTTTGCCTCGGGGTGTAAACTAAAACCCCATACTCTGATACTTTGACTTGTTAACAAACAGTAATACAGTGACAACACTGGGGAGAAAATCTGAACCCTTTAAAGATATTTTTTATGTCTAAAAATGATTCTGTGGCAGCCTTGGGTATACAGATTCAAACTTCAAAAATCGTAACATTTTGAGAGTTGCGGTCCAATCAGCAGCCTGATCTGCTCTGATAGGGCTGAAGCTAGAAGCCGACAGATGTGAGCTGGATGCTGCGTCTCTCGAGTCGTTCTCGTCGCTCGTATACGTTCATCTGTTGTTTGATGTATTCACTCTCTCCGGTGCCAAGAAATCAATGCCTGCTGGGATTGAAGGACTGGGGGGGTGGCGGTGTGTGTGTGTGTGTGTGTGTGTGTGTGTGTGTGTGTGTGGGGGGGGGGGGTTGTCTGTTAGACGACGGTTACTCATCGACCATCGTCTGTTAAATTAATGTTGATCCCAAAAAAATGTTACGCTTTACGGGGGAAGACAACGCCATGAATAAATATATAGATTATTTCAAATTCGGCGCTGGCGGGATCGTGTTAGAGTGTCTGTTTCTGAGTGTGTGTAGTGTGTGTGTGTGTGTGTGTGTGTGTGTGTGTGTACGTGTGTGTGTGTGTCAGTACCTTTCAGACTTTGTAGAAACTTCTGGACCGGTGCCCGGCGGTGTCATGGAAACGCTTGAATCGCTCAGAATGATTCATGTCTGCACAGTCCAACCCTCCCCCCCATCACACACACACACACACACACACACACACACACACACACACACACACATAAGCACGCGCGCACAGCATGCGCACACACGCATGCACACACACAGCATGCAGGAAGAGGGAGTTTAACCCTTCTTCTATCCATCTTCCTCCCCCCTCCCCATTTCCCTTTCTCTTCCCTCTCCTCCCTTTCTTCCCCCTCGTCATCTCGCCATCCTCGTCAAATCGCACTATTAGTCACATAGTTTATTAAAATGGACTCATTATATGGATGTCAGAGGAGATCACGTCTTCTGAGTGTTTCCTTTCACGCAGAGAGAGACTCGACTTGAGTCGCTGAAAGAGAGAGTCTAGACGTTGACATCGACTCCTAGAACGACTCCATCGCCTTGCTTTTTTTTTTTTCCTCCTCCTGAACAGAATGAAAGCCAGTGACTGACAGACATCAAGTGTGACGGACAAAGAAAGATGTCGGTAACAACTGCAGCTTCTTCTTCGTCTCATAATCAGTCTCAATTTTGAGTGCCAGGATGAATTGACGGATGCCAAAATGAGGGAGAAAGTCACTCCAATGGAATCTAGATGTCAACATTATTATTTTTTCTCTTTGTGAAAAATCTGAATAAAGCACAAAAAATAATAAATTCAATCCTGGTATAAAACACTCAGATTGACGTAATCAAAAGTCCAGACACTGATGTGGAAACGGAACCTGAATGCAAACATATAGTGTTTAACACAATAAAGGAAAGGGAATTAAAACAGATAAAAAGTTAAAGCAACCAAAACACTGTCAGGAGGAACCGATAGATGTTGTTTTTGACATTTTTTTTTTTTACATAATTTTTTCCTCTGTAAATCTGAAGAAAGGAGAAGCTCGAAAAAAAACAAAAAACGGGGGTATTAATGAACGTTAAAGTGGAATTCTAAATCTATCACAAGGAACAAAACAAATAATATAATTTTCAATGATTCGGAATAAAAACACTGTTCTTATAGGCTACTGTACATTTCTCAGTGTGCAGAATACTGAGCTGATCTATTATATTATTGGTCTGGACATTAAGCTCTGTGACAGATAGATGGTCAATTATTTTCATACTTTTATCACATTTTGTATTATGCTTAGTATTTCTGTTGTCACAATGAAATTATTATGCCGCAAAATTAAAATGACCCGTCAAACATAATTCTACTTTTTCTTTTCTCCTCTGCTCAGTACTTTTTCTTCTCTTCCCCTGTTTTTTGGATTCACCCTCTTCTCCTTTTTTCTACTCTATTTTACCTTTTTCTCCTCTCCTCTCCTCTCGTCTGAACACCGTCATATTGTATTGATCAGGAGACGCTTCCTGTCTGTCTGTCACTGGAGTGAAGGAAGCTTCCTATTTCCTTGTTTACTTGTTCAATATTCAGTCAAAGCCACCAGGTTTCCCAGACTTTATGAAAAGTAATTTAGTAGCCTAAATGTCACCACACACAGGTCACAGGAGGTGAACCCTTTCTCTTCTGTAATGTTGTCGTTAGCTTTTTTTTTTAAAAAACTCACCAACCTCCAGTGCAGTTGCATCAGAGAAAGGTTAGGATCCAGTTATGTTTGGATGGAGACATCTCTCAGTAAGAGAAGTGTTTACTGGTTTTATTCCACTCCACTCCATGCAGTCAGACAGACTGCACTGTGCTGAAAAGGTGTAAGCTTCACCCCGAATTTAGCCACTGCTCTGTGACATTTATTAACCCTGTCCTGGCTCAGCTTCCTCTATCCCTCGAGAGGAAAACAGCTCCTCAGTGAAAGGAAGAAGTCAAAAACAAGACAGTGGAGATCATAATGGTAACACTTTCTAGGAAGCCTATGTCTATAATGCATTACAACATATTATAAACATACTCATCATTCATTATAATGTGCCTCACTGTATGATAATTGTTATAAGCACTCGTGACTAGTCAAAATACTTTATAACAATAATCATAACTCATGATGATGCCAATGTCTATATTGGATTATGAAGAGTATTAATTGTAGTTTAGCATCTGTAAAATCCCATGTGTGTTTATCTTATTGTTTAACTTTACTTACAGCAAAACAATGACCACTTATAGTGACTTCAAACCAGCCTGTAATCTATTACATCTGCCTGTAACAAATGGATTTCATTACTTTACTTAAGATACCCGATCTCCATTTACTGTAACTTTTAATAACATTATTTTACATTACAATAGTGATCATAATGTGTTAAAAAATGATTTGATTGTATTATAACTATAAAGATTTTAATACACTAATATTATATTTATAATTTCCTTCAACTATAGGCATTATAATAAATAATATGTAGGTTCCTAATACATTATAATGTTACTGAGTTACTTAGAATTAAAATCTATTAGAATTTACGACCGATTTAAAAAATATTACCTAAATAAAATATTGACCAAGCGCTGCCTCTCTAAGTTATTTAAATAAATAAATAAATTAAGTTCTTAATTTAACATAATGGACACTATATTTTTATTTGAAAAGGTTCTTGTCCTTCTCTGTGTTATCATGAGTACCATTCAACAAATCACTGGTGGACTTGAGCGGAGGATTGCCCCCCTGGTGCCACTATGCCCGGAAAAAAAAACGCTGCAAACGTGCCCTTTTGGAATGCCCCTGCGGTGGATAAAACATGACTAAGTGCTCTCTCGGCTGTCCTTCCAGTAGAGAAAATCAGAAATATCAGCGCACATCCCCTACTACTATCATGAGAAAATGAAGTAAGAGAGAAAATGTTTGTATATCGTGGGCTGCCATGGGTCAAGAAAGAAAGTGATGTAAAAAAAAAAAAAAAGAGAACAAACAGCATGAAAAACACTTATGTTGCAACAGTGTAAAGACCAAAAAAAATTAAAAAACACAATACCCAGAAATAAACCTCCAACACTAACACACTAACACTACAGGTCTGAGAGTCGTTCTGGGCTTCGAGGAGGCAGACATGACCAGAATACAAAGCGATGTTGGTTTGTGGGCTTCTGCTGTGTAGGCGAGTCCAACAAAATCCACTATTTATACACACACACAGTGAGTGTGTGTCTGGTTTTGGATCGTGTGTTATGAGTGTTTGCTCTCTGTGGTTTCGCATCGTGTTCTATCTTGTTCCGGCCTTGCTCTGTAAAAGCGCCCGTCAGTGAGCGGGCTGGTTAAAGATAAGATAACAACCTCCGTGACGTACAGCAGTTTGGTGAACACTGAGGTACTGATGGGACAGAAACTTTGGGGGTTCTAAGGCCGAGCTTCATTCAAATGCAGGGAAACGCTACAATTCCTGTAGTCGTCCAAACTCGGGGTGTTTTTGTGTGTGTCCGGTGGATTTGCGGCCACATTCAGGGTCGAACACAAGAGGAAAAACAGACGGAAAGAAATTGTGGTTAGCAGAGTTATGAAGAGTGTGTGTTTATTTGTTGTTTTCATAATACACAGGAATTAAACAGCTTCACAGGGACATTCATGTGAAAATATAGTTTTAAGACTAGATTGAGGTTAGGTTTAGGTTTAATGTTGAGTTTAGATTAGCTTAAAGTCAAGTCTGGAGATTGAAGGGACTTGGTTAGGGTGGGAGAATTTTTGGATCATCGTATGGCCTCAATCAGGTCAGCATTGCATTCACTGTCTAAATTGCCAGATTTAAGTGTGAAACAATCCGGAAAATCGTAGTTGTGTATGTTCAAGTGGGTCTGGTTACAGGCCTGTTGAGAAATAATGCTAGAAAAGCTAATCGTCTAGCAGAGCGTCCTAGTTCCCGTTAGCCTTCAGCTTGTAATGGAGCTTATTTGTGTTTCCTCTCTGCCTCTCGGCATTGTGGATTAGCAGGGATTTGGTCCTCCTGGCTCACCGACTTCTCTATGGGCTTTACACAGCAGAGTGGGCTGACCTCCCCTCCTCCACCTTTTGTACCTCTGCAGCCAGCACACTCTAACGAGTGGCGCTTCGTCTGGGGGTCCTCCTCACAGCCAATGAGCCTGTTCATGTTAGTCATCCAGGAAAAAATGTCACCACAGGGATCCCTCGGAGAGAATCAGAGGTTTGCTGGCTGTGAAGCTGAGGTTAGAAATCCCTCTTTTGAGGAGTTTTTAAAAGGTTTGAGACAGTCCAGTTTTTGTTTTTCGGGATTATTTAGGGTCTTTTTTGCCTTCATGTGGCACAATTTGAACGACTTGGAAACAGACAGGGGCAGATGACAGAAGCAATGACGCTGTGTCTGATCTAAACCCATAATGTCATGGTCATGTCATACCATGTAAAGCAACAACTAGCACATAATTATTTTAAAAATCTAACATCTAAAACTTTTATCCCATCACCATTCAAACTATCCCTAAAAACAGGTAATGATTATATTAATAGAGAAAATTATTGGTATTTTTACTTGAAAAATGTGTGAGTAGATTTTCAGTATTGTCGTTAATCAACACATCTGTACACCAATCATTTTGACAGTAGATATTTTCAAGTCATTAGCATTTTGTGCCAACCATAGAGCTAATTCACATCTCTTTATCCTTTGCAGTAGCCTTAAATTTAATTGCCGGACAAGTTTTTATTTGTATTCATCAAGAACATCAAGATCAATCAAGATTTTCTAGCTTTTTGAACAGTTGCACAAAGGACATGTCAGGGGTGAGCAACCGCTGTAATGTTAGCAGTTGGCTGTAGCCCGACCAAGCAACTCTCACAGAAACATGAAGAGCTTTAAAACTTTTGTTTGAACATCATGTTAAGTTGTCTCTGACAATCAAGGTTGATACAATCACTGAAAAGGTGCATTTCATGAAACCATCTAAGTTTGAAGAACACTTGTTATCTTGTGGCTTCTGAAGTCTTTGTAAAGAGAAAGAACTCTTGATTTGCGACGGGCTATCAAAGGTTCCTTGAAGCATCACCAGAGTTTGAGAATCCTTTAAAGGGTTAACTGAGACTGTTTTGCAGGATTCATAGCCACTGCTTATATGTTTGAGTTAATTCTTGTCAAATTAAATTGTTTATTTAAAACCATTTTTCTGTGAGTAGTCTAAGGTTGATAGGGTTCCTTGATTTCCTTGATAGGAACGACACTGTTCATTAGTCTTTGTTTTGCACCAAAAAAAAAAAGATACCAGTGCAACTGTTTATTTCTCAGAGGTTGGCAGACACCTCAGCAAGTTCTTCAACAATCTGCAAAAGACAAGGGAACGTCCATTTGTGCTACTGTTTAAGAAAGCGACAGGGTTTAAGAAACGTTTATATCTGATTTTATGGAGCTCTCTAAGGATGACAAACCCAACAGAACCAACAGTCAAAGATTCCTCAAATTAGCATCATGAGTTCCAAGAATTATCATCAGTTTTAGAGCAAACATGCTCGCACATCCATGTAGCCCTCCTGGTTTGCCAGAGGCACAACCAAACTTTGAAACAAATTATGTTCTTCAGTGTTTTGAGTTCTGATGGAAGTTGGGGCAGAAGTCTAGGTACGAGAAATTGCAATAGTACTTGATGCTGAACCTTGAAGCATTGTGGTTTGAGAACCCTTCATGAATTCATTTTTATGGAAACTACAAAATTCCTGGAATTACTGTCAAGCCTTTAGAATAGAGTTTTTTTCCTACGGTTTTTAATGAAAGCGTCCCTGTTCACATTTTTGTTGGAAATAGTCAAAAAGGTAATTTCCCTTGAAGAGGAGTCTCTCGAACATGCCTTATCTGATGTTTTAAAACCTTGATGTAAGGTCTTAGAAGGACTGTCAGATTAAATGAACAATTTAGAAAAGTGGCTTGATCTCAGGTTGCCAAGGTCCTTGAAGCACCTCCACATTTTCAAAACCCTTTCTTGAAATTAAGCCCTGCACAAATCGAAGGAACCGAAAAAGGTTCGTAGAAGTGCTTTTGTTTTTTCGAGAGTGGAGACGAGAAGAGAGGAGGTTCTGCTGGGATTCGATCCAAAGTCGTCTGATAGCATCAGAGAACTGTGTGTCTGAAACAGACTGAGGAATAAAAGACAAAGCAGCAGTGATGTGGCTTGTCAGCTGGACTGCTAAATGTACTTTGTAATAGTGAATTTGATTTGATTTATCTTCACGGACTCTGCTGCTGTTACTGTTAAGGTTTTTGTCACCACGAATTCTGATTTTTTTCCCCCTGTGTCTTTATGTGTTAAGTGTGTATGAAACTGTTTGGTAAATGTCAGTGGGAAATGTGAAACACAACAAAACAAAAAAAACAATTGACAATTTAGTGTCCATTAAATTAAATTTCAAAGTGATCTATATATATATATATATATATATATATATATATATTTATATATAAGCCTTTATGTTGGTATCACTCTCTCTCTCTCTCTCTCACTATGTGTGTATATGTGTGTGTGTGTGTGTGTGTGTGTGTGTGTCAATTGACAGTGTTCTGTGACAGGGTGTGTGATCTTGAGGCTGACCCTTCCCATCCTGCGTTGCTCTGTCCCTGCCCGGCTTTTTTCTAATTAAAATACCGGGGATTTTTGTTTGTGTGTGTAATACATGAGCTTGGCCTGCAGAGATGGTGGAGGTGAAAAGGTCGCCATGTTTGGACAAAAGTAAAGAGCAGGGGTTATACAGTTGCAAGACCCTCAGTTTGGAATCTTTTTATATTCGCTTCTGTATACAGGTCATCGTGATCCTAACTGATACATTTCACTGTTAACAGTATGGTCTTAAACGTGATGAACAGCGTTTAGCGACATAGTTTGTTTCTCATACACAAACCTTTACGGCAGCATTTTATTTCCTGCATTGTAAAACAGCATTCTGTCGCTCATTTATGTGTGTGTGTGTGTGTGTGTGTGTGTGTGTGTGTGTGCGTGTGTATGCGTGCGTGTCTGTAATCATTGTTCAAAAGCTCATTCTGGTACTTTTGAGATTTATGTATTTTGTGCATGGTCCTTATATAAATAAATGTAATAAACTAATAATAAACTGAGCAGTCAGTACTCAGCGGGGTATTCTATTTAGGGCTGCCATGGCAGAAGAGACAAAACTCCTGCCAGTGTTGGCCCTCCTCCACTTTAAGTTTCCTGTATACCCGGCGACACGTAAGCAGCGAGGAGAGTGGATTGAGGGGGTGATCGGTGCTGTGAATGTGAAACGTCAGCGCTGCAGTGGAGAGGTCTTTTACAGATGCAAAAGCTTCTCATCCAAAATCCACATGCTTGTGACCTGCGTTAGGCCTCTGATTTGTCTTTTTTGGTTTCTTGCCGGGTTATTTGTCCCAGCCTCTGTGTACAACACAACACATAATTTAACACACTTTTCACCTGATCACTGTTCTCTAAACCCCTGTGACTGTTGGTCATGTTTTTATTCCTGCGTGTTTCTGCTCAGGCAGCTGGACATTTTATAATAACCAGCATTGATAAATGGTTCATTTTATAGTTAGTCAAAATTCAGTTAATAGTTATTTAACTCTTAACAAACCATTTATTAGGCAATTGTTTCATTGTGAAGTTGCAACTTTATGATACTTTGTAAATGGTCAATACTTACTGTGTCGTTCATCTACACACATTATTTGGATAGCCATAATAGAGCTGCAACTTGGGTTTCTAAACATGTACAATTTCATTTGGTTTTTTTTTGGTTTTTTTACAAGCAAATACATTTCATCTAAAGGTTAATTAACTGTGATTTTACCATTATTAATGATGGTCTATTTATGTTTTCTCTGGAATATTAGAAAATTAGTGTACTATTAAAGTGTTTCACCCTAAGATGTAACTGAGTGAATTAGTGAATGGATTAAAAATGAAAGAAAGAAAGCTAGTAGTTGCTCATGCTGCATATTTGATGTAGCTTTATTTTAAATTAATAGTGAGAAAATTGTAATTTAATTTGGTATAGTGAAATAATGGTATATTATACCGTTCCATTTTGTGATAGTATAATGCTGTCTGTGCGGAGGAATGGATTTTGAAAGAATGAAATTAATAATTGATCAGAACAAAGGATTTTAAATAACATGTAATACACGTGGGATACAGGAGAACAAATGAATGAAACTAAAATTACCAGTCACATTCTATTTAATCAATGGATAAATTCCTTCAGTCTTCCTGTAAAACACCTCTTCATTGTACGTCAAAATTAAAACCTTTGACACTGGACAAATTAGAATTGTGTTGACAGATTTCTTAAATATCTACCAATTAAAAAAAACATAAAAAGCTCACTGCTTTTTAAAGGGCTGTAGGCTGGAAAATTATAGAATAATTTATTTAAAATATATTATTTTTCTCACATTTGTATTCAAGATCTGAAGCCGCCAACAAATTGTGCATTTGAATCGTAAAACGGTTCAAAAGATTTTTGGATTGGTTTGCAGGTTGTGTTGTTTTGCAGAGGTGTTTGCGATGTTAAATCTAAATGGATCTTGATCTGTGTGTGTGTGTGTGTGAGACTGTGTCCGTGTGTGTGTGTGTGTCTGTGCGGTCCTGAATTAGTATTTTTAAATGCATGTGCTTCTGTGTACGGATATATTTCGGTACCATGCAAAAGTACATTTGCATGTGTGTGTGAGCGTGTGTGCTTCTGTACATGGGGCTATATACAGTATGTATATTGTACACATTTCCGTGTGTGTATCTGTGCCAGTGATTTCCAGTACTTTGTGTGTGTGTGTGTGTGTGTGTGCGCGTTGTGGTGTGTGTGTGTGTGGGAGTCTTTGTATATGTGCCAACCCGGTCCAGCTGGCATCAGTCGTAGCTGAAGCTGAGGCCGCTGTATCGGTCACAGACAAAAAACACACACATACACACACTGTCAGATACACACATAGGCAACCACATTCCCATTCTGTACGCCTGTAATTATCAACCTCTTCTGCATCGACTACCATGTTGGCGTGTATTCAGCGCTGGTCTATACACGCCTGATTCAAACCCTTCACCACGTACACGCTTCATTTTCCTCCACACACGCTCGCTATAAAACCCCTCCATTTCATCTCATACGGCTGCACCGACCGCAGAATGTAATTACACACTAACTGTGGTTTGATATTTAGACTGGCTGAAGATTTAAGGTTTTATCCAAGAAGAAGGTCTGTGTGGTAAAAATAGGCTCGAAGTGGTCCCGCAGCCCGGAGGATAGGAACACTTGTTCAGAAGCTGGATGGGAAATTAGCTTTGTTGTGTACACGCCGCAGCAGCGGTCGCTGCATCTTCGAAATTCATCAGACACCTTTTTCACAGCCAGACACGCTGTATTAAAACGGTGGTGGGTAACCTGCCAAAGAGGCTTCACCTTCCCGTCGTGTACTGATCAATCCTTGGCCCGCATTTCGAGAGCTGTGATGTCTGATTTCAATCAAACACATGTTTGAACATGTTCAACCAAAGATGTTCCACAAAGACAGTCGGTTAGGTGAGGATTCCTGGGCTCATGTTTTCTCACGGACCTAACATGTATGTCAGCTGTAGGTTGAAAATTAAGACAACTGCACATTATACAGGAGACGGCTCCAAACAGAGGACACCCTGATCCAAAACTATAGTTTACACATGAATTGAAGAACACTGTGTGATTGTGTTCATGGCGGCTTGTTCTCTTATTCTACATTTAATCAGTCGCTCGGGCGATGGTAGCTACTTGCTATAGTTGCTATGGCTATCTTTAGGTGGTGGCTTAATGGTGTCAGCTGTTTTATTTTAGTGGCCAAGGTATTCTTCAAAAATCTATACACCAGTAATTCCCCAATGGCCTTGTGGCAAGTCCAGGTGTGCAGTGGGATTTTGCTACGATCATACGTTATAACTGTAAGTAGTTTTTAATTTCGATATTAGTGCTTTGTACGTGTTCATTTCCCAAAATATGGGGCAAATTATATACCCTAAACAAATCCTGAAAAAAATCTTTCAGGGAACCTCTGTAATTTGCAGTTCACACAGTCGTCTAATGGTGGAAATTATTAGTGTTACACAGCAAAGGCCCTGATCGACAGCCAATGTGAAGGAGGATAACAAGGGGGGAAATGGATTACTGTGTGAGGAGAACCACAGCTAACCAGCAGTGCAGATGGTCCGCCACCTAAAGGAAAGAGAGAAAAAAAACGGCCACTTTGTTAAGTTTTATTTGACCGATAAAAAATAAGCATGTACAGAGTGATTACATAACTTGCGTTAAAGAGGCTATTTTGGCTCGGCACAAAAAGTTGATAAAACTGACAAAACTTTGGAATCTTTTGCCACTAAAGTTTGATTTGTTACAGTCAGATGGCTGAGGGGCCAAAAAAGAAAAAAATGGTTGTTTATGCTTTTAGGTTGTAGACACTCCTTTTTACAAATAGACAATATAAAATATGTATTAAAAGAAAGTAATGTTGTGTAAGTGGAGAACCTAACACTGTTAAATTGTTGAACCAGGCTATTCAATTCAAAGGGCAGAAAGACATAACTACATCTTTGAGCAATAAGAATAGAAGAAATCACCAGTCGGTGGTAAAAAAAAAGAAAAAAAAAAATATGGAGGCATCAAAATTGTGAAGCTCTAAATTGGAACAGCTTCCTGTTTCATGTCTGTCTTCAGCAAAATAGCTCTGAAGCTTAGCAGAGGGTTAGCACTGTTGGAATTGGATCATTGAATATTAGCTGAATGTGTTATGGACTCACAAATCACATTTTGAATTTATTCAGTCTAACCAGTAAGTAGACTGCAGAGACACAGTTGTGGTTCAGAAATGATCTCGGGTCACTTACGCTGTTCTGGACTGGAACATACATTCAAAATCTTTCCGGGGGTAATGGTTCCAACATTATTCTCCCCTCTCACGGAACACTTTGAGCACATCAGCTAAATTAAAGTGTTAATCATTTCATTATTCTTCATTTGTGGTCAAAAGTATTTCAAACATAAAGAATGTATTTGTTGTCTAAATGAAGATGATGTTCAAACAGCCATAATTGAAGGACAGAAGAGAATGGACCGACATTTGTCCGATGGGAGAAATGGAGGAAAGAACAGAACAGCACCATCCATGGGAGACCTTCAGAAGGGTTGATGTATAGTTTACTATAAAGATATGAGGTGAAGTGTGATGTAGAGGAACACATTACATGACTGAAGAGTCGTATAACATCAATGATGATCAGAGATAGGTTTCATTCCTCTTGGTTTCAAGATCTTTCTTTCATCTCGTCTCATATTTAGTTTGTTTTGTCTGACCGCGAAGAAACGAAATCTACACCTAAAAGAAAGTGCGGCGTGAAATGTTATTTCTGGATCTTGTAGCATGAAGACTTTTTTTCCCTTCCTCTGCATATGGATCTGTGCATCGCAGGCGTAGCAGATGTCCGTTTTGTTGTGCTGCGAGATCAGCCAGCAGATACAGATCACACACACACACACACACACACACACACACACACACAGCGAAGACTCTGATCATGTAATCTGGCTTTGGCTGTTTTCTGCTGAATATCATTGACTGTGTCTCCTCAACAAAGTGTGAATGAATGATCCGTCAATGAATGAGAGAACAATTGAAATATATTTTTGATGTCCAAGGGGAATATGTCACTGGTGGTGAATGAATTCATCAAAGTACATACTATTATTCTCTCATCTAATTATGTACTGGTAGTGAACGTATCTATAAATGAATCAATTGATTAATCAAACTGGATTTTAACAATTTATTTCAACCTCATCAAAACAAAAATATACATTCATACTGCAACTTTTTCATGGATAGGTGGATTGACATATAGACATATGAATAAATGATACGTATAGGGTTCCACCTAACTATTACTAACTACTATTACAATGGTGAAAAATGTTGATCGCCCAAGATGATGCCCTTAAATGATCTTTTTTATTTTTTCCAACATCCAGAAAATATTCCCTTCAAAGAAGCTGGAATGAAATAATTTTGAGAAACAACTTTTATGTCTTAATCAATTAATCAAAATGAGTAATACAATTTTTTTTAAAGTTGCCAATTATTCAACATTTAATAACTAATTGATTATTTTTATAGTTCTACCCATGCTGCTAATTTTTATGTACCCCACTTTTTTCACACATAGTTGGTGCACTGAAATGCTACCGAATGCTATGCGACTGACCAAAAGAAGGAATGAATGGTGCGGCGTATTGTAACCTGTTGTTTGTTGTCTCCTCTTTATGAACGAGTCAATAAACATTCTAACCTTCCTATACAGTTACAGTACACCTTGTTGAGATGACTCCTAACTGCCCCCTCTTTTTTCTCCGTCCTCCTGCAGGTAAAACAGACAGGAGTTCATACTCGTACGGCAGAGAGTCCAACCCACACTGCCACCAGGTCAGTCCCGCTCTAAATGTCTTCTTTTTATAAAAAGCTGAGTGAGCACGCTGCTTAGCTTCCGTGCATTTTTGTGTCCAAGCAGTCGACATTCTGAGGGGAGACAGAGGAGGGCAAACTCTGTTTGGATTTGATCTGAGGTCAGTGGTAGAGGATGTTCAGTCCCGGGGAGGAGGGATTTAAGCTCTGGGCTTTGGTAGCTGTGAACAGTTGTGTCAAAGAGGACGGCAGTGAGCACACAGCCTGCTGAACCTGCTGACATCATGCAGGTGAAAAATATCTGCTTTGTGTTTAAATGTCTTAAACCAAAACGGTAGAGTAGCATTCAGCTTGTAATCACTGCTGATCTACTTCTTTAACTAGCACCTATAGTTCTTTCAATCAGAGCAGAGCAGGGTGAACCACTGCTGTTAATTGAGACATACTGCTTGTTAAATTTATTGAAAATATTTGATGATGACACATGTGACCTTTGTCTCAGTGAAAGGGAGGTTTCTGTTCAGTTTTCAGTTCTACTTCCTTGGACTCCAGTCCACTGAATGTGGCCCGGCCCGCATGTTCCCACTACGCCCATAAACTTCACATTGTGACGAAGCACCCTGCTCTCATTCCTAACACATCAACTTCAGCAGACTGGTCAGTGGCCCTACGCTTCTAAGATTGATGCTGCAGGTAACCCTTTAGCATCATTTCTTGAAGTGCCACCCCCGGTGTAGTAGCTTAAAGAGCAAGAAGAATCTGAGTCAGGGGGGCGGGAGATTCACAGACTGGAACTTCCCCCTCCAGAGACCAGGGTTCTCGACCTGTTTGTGACCAAGAGTCAACAATGATTTAAAGTTATTTTAAACTAGCTTAAGTTTAGTTTTAGCTAGTCATAGTAAGTGAGCGGCTTGATTGAACTTAGATATTTAAAACCAAATTATGATCTTTTCCTGAACCTAACCAGGTAGTTTTAGCCTAAAGCTAACCAAACCTAACCAAAGTTAACCAGATTGTTTAACAAAAGTTCAAAAGTCATAATTTGTTTAACTGTTTGACACTAATTTATATTGAGAAAATCTAACTGGATGTGGTATATAACGTGTTGTTAAGCTTAAAGTCAACGACCAAGCTGCTGGATTTGTGAAAGTGTTGGATAACGTCACAGATTTCTAATTTCCTTTTCCGGCGCTTGAGGAAAGTTTTCCAAATATTTCAATTAAATCCTTGAATTTGATTGGACTGTTGAAAGTAGCTGTGGTCTAGAGAATATAATGTGATCCAGATGACCGCTGACCTCCACCCACACCCTTTTTACTTGCATTAGTTGCATTGTTTGAGTAGGCTTCTTCGGAAATATAAACACAGTTTATGCCAACCGACATCCACAGACTAACCTCCCACTGCTCTGCGAGGACAATGGCTGTCAAAATACTTTTTTCTTCTTCTTTTTTTTTCTTCTGTTTTTTGTTTTCTTATATTTCTGTATTTGACAAGAGACAGTTTTAAAGTCTCTCAGGCTGCAACTTTTCAGGTAAATTACGCGGGTAGCAGCACCAACAGGTGATGTGGTTGTTATTTTATTATCCAGCATCAACAGTTATTTAAAGTTCACATAATAAAAACTTATGTGTCAGTCATCGTCACGACTACTAAAAACAACATCTGTTACATGTTTTTCATATTTTTATGTTTTCCGTAGAGACGTCCAACTTCACCGCATATTCCCAACTTCATGAAACAAAGAATTATTCATTTGAACTTTTAAACATTATTCTTTTAAATGTAATATTTGTTCGTCCGCGCTGGCGACAGGTGTTGCGAGGACTTTGGTAGTTGCTGGGTTTGAATCCACACTGTGATCTTCCCGCTGAGTTCTCATGGACCATATGCATCCGTGAGAAGATGCACATTGATAATTATGAAAATGTACAGATGTTGATGTTTGATTCCGCTGGTGGAATATTAAATAGAGAGAGGCTTGATGTGCTGGCTGTAATTTGATGACCACATTCAGGTTTGAAATTAAATGATCACATACGTTCCGTTCCGGCGCAGGCTGTCGGACATGTTGACTGAGTCTGATGTTATGGATTGAGTTTTTCTTTTAGTCTTGGACATCTATTAATTAAAGCTGATCAAAGAAGTGCATTCCGTGTTTATGGAAATCAGAGATGTGCTTAAAGATGTTACAGATTATGATGAATGTATGAAGGCTGTCACGTTTAGTTCTGCAGAACAAGATGTCGCTGTTTCAGATCAGGGAAATTGGATCATGTTATTTTACTCTTCAGTAATTCAGAAATTTAGAATGCATGTTTCAAAACTTTATTAGAACCTTTCAAACACAAAAATACTTCTGGTGCTTCCCATATGCATGACTATGTAACACTTCTAACATCAGGACTATATCAGAACTTTCTTGACTTTAATTTTGTTCTATAAATGAAGAGTTAAGGAGGTATAGTTTGGTAAATGACCTCGGAATCATTTGAATGAGATACATCCGGACACATTTTTATTTGTTATCAGGTGTCTCCACATTCAAAGTGAATAGTTTAGTATACAATCATCACTAAGCCTCTCACTGTTGATTAAGAACTCACCATGTCTCATGGGTTGGACATGTGTGCACATCACGCTGCACAAAGTCAAAGTTATCTCATCTGTCACATTCAGTCTGGGCTGTGACTTCTAAAATGGAACACAACATCTTCGCACAAGTAAAGGTCTCCAAAGGGAAGCACAAACATTAAAGTGTAGATTGTTGCCTCTGGGTAATTCCCCCTTACTCAAAGATAAAACTCCTCCACTGACACCAGTGTTCATTTTGGCAGCTAAACACTTAGTTTTAGTCTTTGGTTTTAGACGAAAGCCATTTTTCCAATTGTTTAGTCACAGCAACACAAAACATTTAAGTCCAGTTTTAGATGGCAAAAGGTGATTTCATTTTAGTCAATCTTTCGTTGTCATTCTTTAAGCTAATTCAGTTAGGCTCAGACACATTGTGGAAAAGGTTTTAAATGGATTTTACCTACCATAAAGTTTACTAGTCATAGTCATAACATTAATTGTTGAGCCCTGCAGCTGTGAAGCTAGCGATCTGGAGCGAACTCATCAACCCAGCTAACATTAGCATGGACACAGGCTCAGTTATTCATTATTTTGCAACTGCAACGCTCTTTTGGGAGAAAAACTGGCTTCCAGCCAGTTTTAGCAAATGTGGCATTTTTGCCAGAAATTGAAACAGCTTACTGCCCATAGGACAAACAGTTAGCTACCTTACCATAGCTTTAATAGCAGGGTGGTGTGACTTCAAGTGTCTCTTCAGGTTAGCTGTGTTCCTCCCACTCTATCAGGCCTCAGGGTGCCTCTCGTCTCCTTCTGCTACGTTAGGTTTTCCTTTCTGAAGAATTCTAAATGAAGTGTGTCCATAGATAAACACAGTCAATCGTACAGTCAAATATTTTGCTTCATAGAACATCACACATGAGGGGAATTCTTGACTGCCTCACTGTACAACTTTGCTGCATGCCAAGTCACATCTGTGGTCAGTCTGTTTGAAAGTCAAGGGTCATGCAACAGAGTTGAAGCAATTTGTTTATTTGTGATTACTTTCTCCTACTTCAAATTGAACTATTGTAAAACAAAGTTTATTCTAATGGACATGGGGTCCCAACTCTAATGCAGGGAATGGATTCTCTAGTACAGGCAACGTCTGGCACCACTTTTGTGCGGATAAATTAAGTCCTGCAAATCAAGTCCACATCAGCAACAAAATATTCAGATGAACTGTAAAAATGTAAAACTATTCAGTTCTGTCATGCTCATTATGTGTCTTTAATTGCACTCATAATTACACTCATATTACACCAACTGATATCAGTATAAACATGAAAATACTTCCAGAAGTCCAAAACCTACAGCAATCCTTAACTCACAGAACTACAGAATACTCGTGATGGTCAACCAATCATTTATTAACCAGCAATTTTAACATTTCCAGATACCAGCTACCATCTCAATACACGATAAGGTGTACTCGATCTGATTTCTTTTCATTTTGGGATCTGTTCCTGATGACATATTATTGAAGCAACTATAAAAGGGTGTGACAATAAAGCGGACTAATCTGGTGGATCTGGTAGATTTGATCTGAGTGTTTGAGGTTTATTAATGCCGATAAGACATCGAGATATTAGCCAACAGATGTGGAGAGCTGGGAATGAAAAAGTGTGTTGCATGCCACAATGCTGACTTAAGCTGTGTAGTGGAAGACAACCAACGCAGCATCTGGTAAGCCTCACAGAGTCCCAACAAAAAAAGAAAAAAAAACACTAGCTATTCTTTATTTATTTTTTTCACCTCGTTTTACAAATTTAACCACGCGGTTTTTGACTTCACCCCGCATGAGCACAGAGCTGTAAAGAGAGCAGAAAGAGGGAAAATATGTCAGATTGTTTCTTATGAATTCATGGCCCTTTCAATATTACCCTTGAGTCGGGAGCATTACACTAAATTCATCACACCTGTGAGTGTGACATCACCCTCTGTACACCTACAGCATGTGTGCTGTGCCCCCACACACTCACTCTTTCTATGACTGGAAGGAAAAAGAGCTTCACCACCGAGTGACGGTGAATGAGCATTTGTTCTCGGCCCCTGGCACCTTACCAGCCACCTATGTCAGTCAAATTGTGACTGTGATGTGGTCGATATTTTTGCCTTTTGACATCATTAAATGTGTCACAGTGTGTTACCATAGAGCCGTACAGTTTTATGCTGTCTGATTCTGGTGTGTGTCTCAGCCATCTCTGTCTCCTTTTTTAATGTCTGTTGACAAAATGAGAACATTTCCGTTTTAAACTGGATCTGCTAGATTTTATGTTCAAACATAATCTTCACGTAATCCATTTTTTTCTCTTCTTGTTTTAACAAGACACTTTGTGTTTTGGAGATGAACGTGAGTGACGAGGGACACAGAGGTTCAGTCTAATAAGAGGAGAAGTGGCTGCCAACAGGGGCGATCAAACCAAACAAAATGATTGACGGTGGGCCAAATCCGGTTGCCCGGGGCAACTGGGCAACCGTTACTGTCGAGCCTTGTGAATGAAGAGAAGACAGAAAGTGGAGTGAAGGCAACTAAAGGGAAGCAAAAAATCCCAGTCTGGCATTCGAAGGACCCGTAGTAGTTTTTCAGACCTTAGGGCTAAAAAGACCTTCCTGCCTTTTTGGTTTTGATCTTTTCCTTTCTGTTACGAGGACAGGATTTGGCCCTGACAGCCTCGTGAACAAAGACGCAAACACGTACTCACACAAAGAGAGAGAACGCGCCGGTCATATTTGCCTCATGCCAAGTGTGTCAGTTGTGCTGGAATAGTTGCATGCAGATGCCTTTCCACTGGTGGAATTGAATATAGCTGTGGGCCGAGTTTGAATCTGGTCAAATTGCTCTCCGAGGCTCACTAGGTTCACTTCCTCATCTGTTTTAATCACTCATTCACCAGTTTATCAGTCAATTCATTTAATGGGTTCTGTTGATGCTCCAATTTCTTTGAATGCGTTTATTCTCTGGTTTGTTCTTTAATTTGGCAATCTCATGTTCAGTACTGTCTTTCGTGTATTCATCAATGCTTTTTTTTTTAATTTGCAGATTCATAATATCCCTATCCCTTCATTCAAATACTCAACATTCTCCTGCTTTTTATTCTTATTTTTTGGGTGTCACTGCATATGTCAGTCCTGTGATGGAGGGCCACCGGTCCAGGGTGCACCCCCGCTTAGTAGTTTGTAATGGTAGTAGAGGCAGATTGTTTAAAATTCATTGGTTTGTTTTCAGTTAATTTTTTGGTTGTTTGTGCATTCAGTCATTTCTTAACTCATTAATTTCAATATACACTCAGTCTTTGTGTTTTGTTTTGTTTTTACATTTGACTGCACTGATTCATTCATTAGAAGATTTGTTCATTTATTGGTGTATTTATCCACCCATCATATTTTGGTCCATTTGACCGTTTATCAATCCATCAATTCATTAATTCACTCACTCACTGGACACACTTTGTCCATATCATCACTCGTTCTTCTTCTCAGTCATTCAATCAAATGTATTTACCTGTATTCTGGGTCATTTATCAGTTTTGCAAAACCGTCTGTCTACTGGCCCACTCATTTATTCACTATTCAGCCTTTCACTGTATTCATTTGTTCATCTAGCAGTCCATTTGTTGAAGTGATTGGTCTCTGATCCATCCATCCATCTGTTCGTCCATCCATCCATCCATCCATCCATCCGTCCATCCATCCATCCATCCATCCATCCATCCATCCATTTATCCCCAACTAGCTGATCTTTTATTTATAACTACCTCTCATATCCAGCTGTGGCCTTTGTACGAGGCTACAACAAACCGTAGAGGACAAAAATATGAAATAAATCAAACATTACTGCCTCACTGGCCATTTTCCTACTGGGCTGCTGTCAAATTATCCTGTTACACAGTCTGAATGGCTCCTGATGGAAATTGTTTGGAAATGGCAGATAAATTTACATGCTGGGCTGAAGTCCAAAATGCTCTGGCTTCATCCTCGGCTGTTAGTGAAAGAAAAAAAAACACTTAGAAGGGAGGATGAGCTCAAAAGCTAACAGCAGGAAGATATCCAGTGACCCCAGTTTATTCCACAACTCTCTGACCAAACCAAATAGACTTGTACCGTTGATGTGCTGGGGCAATTTAGGTTTTGGTTTCACATCCTGGCTCCAGTTTTTGTTGTAGAGTGTTTAAGTTTTGAATATACGCATCATAATGTTGTTATCGTGCTCAATGAAAACTACAAATCTGCACATTTCCTCCAGCTGAGGTCCTAAACATTTGGCTGAATATTAAGACTGAACAGCCATGTCATTTTCACTAATTATTCAGTCTGAAATTGTGCCGATTGCTGTTTGGGAGCAGGGACGGCTAGTTTTCCTGAAACAGTCATTTTTGATAGATAGATAGATAGATAGATAGATAGATAGATAGATAGATATACTTTATTGATCCCAAGCTGGAAAATTCCAGGAAATGATGACATCATTCAAACACTTGTCATGTCTGCAGAAGGAATTGAGAGTTGCTATTTTTGTAAGTCAATTTACAAATCTAATCTCATCCATTCGTGATCCCAGCTACAAAGTATTGAGTGGCTCAACACCTACTCACCTATAAGATCAAAGATGCAGGCACCTTTTCTAAAGTTGTGGAACCAAGTGAGGTGTTGCAGGAAGTGCAATAAGTTTGCCAGGTATTTGGCTGCAAACCAGACAGTTGGATAAAACTGAAATTTTACCTAAAGGTGCTACTACAAGAAATGTCACCAAAGCTATTATGGTTCATCAACTGGAAATTGTATGTGCATTTCAAGTCAATCCATCCAATAATTGACAGGGTACTTCTTTTAGTACCAAAGTTATGAAATGAACAACATGCCAACCCAAGAGCCATGCCGATAGCATCAAGAAGCTGTTACTGATGACACTGCATTAAAAGGTGGCTGAATTAGTAAGAAAGCTTGTTGTTGTGAATTAAATTTCTCAGTCTCAGGAAGCAAAGGTTAAAGCTCAGACTCAAACCTACACATTGAATTTGTAGTATTGACTTATCAAACTCGACTAGTCTTTGGTTGCATCCAAGCAAGCAAAAGAGGTAGAACAAATTGACCTAAATGTAATCTCATACCAAGAAGCTATCATCTGATAAGGATTAAGCTTTATTTCAGCACTTTTATGAGCTATTTTGAATAACTGTTTATATGCTTAGATTAGACGGAATGTCGTCTCACGTCCATTCGCACATCTCAAGCTTGACTGTAAATAAAGACCAGAGCATGGAAGAGAAAGTTTGTGCCTGTATATCTGTTATCCATTATCTTTATATTGATGGGCTACGCAAGAAGCCCCAACCACTGGTCAGTACCTCTAAAAATCATCTTCTGACAGTACTTGAGGGGTGCCAAGATTGGGAAAGTCTTAACTGTCCTCTAGATTTCTGTGGCATGCAAGTTTAGGGTTCAAATGTCAATAGTTTCCTGAGGTTTAAAAGTTCATCACTGTATTTAACTTTATTAAATGTACAATGATTTTATCAGTCATATGGTCTAGGTTAAGTGCTGATTTAAAAATTAAAAAGTATTCTATTTTATTTTGTCTTTTTCAGTAGTCGATTTACTGTCCCAATGCAACCTATATCATCATATCTTCTGTGTCTTATACTGATAATGTATGTTTCCATTGTGAATGGTGTAAATGCCTCTGGGAGATTGAGTTTTAAGGAGTATAGTTGATTGATTAAATCGTTCCATCACAGGTGCATTTTTCAAATCTGTCCCTCTTTGTTGTGTTCACGCATTTTTGCGTCTGTCTTCAGTCTTTAAAATGGATAGTTGAATAGTCCCGTAGCGTCTAATGGTCCGAGGATGCTTCTGTCCAGCAGAGCAATATACCTCAGTGATTGTTTTTTTTGCTTCAGTAGTAGTAATGCCGATTTTCATTTGGAACTGGCTGCTTGCATCCTGTGTAAACTGGAAAGCTGACTGGGTCTGGCTGGTGAGTCTCTCCTCGCTGTAAAAGGCTGGTGGGGGCTGGGAAACGTGGCCTGCTGCCAAGGTACGAGCCCAACCCCCCAACAGCTAGCTGTGCTCCCCTAAAAACATCCAAACACTCTCCAAAAACCATCGTCTGCTGGCTGAGGGCAGCATGAATACACTCGAAACGCCGGGGATGGAAAGGGACTGAGTCTGTTCGATTACATGTGACATCAGTAATGAAACATCTTCATATTATGATTTTTGTTTACATTTGAAGACATTTGAGTTTTATGTGAAGCTACATCCACACATGGATACATATGTATTTGTATGTAGTTGTGTGCATTAGGTTACTGGAAATTATTACTATATCATCAATACCATGTATATTTTGTAGCAAGTTTACGTTTTATGCCTCGTGCCTGAAACAGCATTTTCAGTCTTTCTTAGCACATGAGGATGTCTCATTCATTTTGGCTTAAAAGTTAGGTTTCAAAGATTCAATATCAACATCCCCTTCACGTCCATTGAGTTGCTCATCTGGAGTTTTTGATCATATCACACAATCTTCATCAGCAGATGGAGTTAAGCAGCTTCCTTCTTCCCCGATGCTTCCTTAAGAGTCATGGATCTTGTGCAGTGAGTGACACTGCACTGAGTTTCACACTGTAATTGACATGACAGTTATTGTAAAGCTCAGTTATCACATGTCATGAGCATTTTTACATCTGTCAGGGAAATACAGTAGTTGGCTCATTTCTGATGCTGTGACTGTTTTCATTGGAAGAACAGCAAGAATCAGCGCAACATTGTTATCTCACCACAAAACCTCTTCGAGAGGATGGCGAGGTGAATGTTGAAGTGTACAAAGTGCAACATACACTGGACATAACCGACAATGGACTGAGGTGTTCACACTCACACGAGTCTCCAAGTAACAGTCCACTTCAGCTTGTTTTCAACCATGATCACCGTCTTCTCAGACAACTCCAATCGCCAGAATAACTATCGGTCAATCCATGGATGTGGAAAGATTACGTTTCTATAGGTTACCTTTCTAATTCTATGTTGTGACCTCACTGTGCTTCTGGTCTGGTTAGGTTGAGGCACAAAAACCACTTTGTTGGGGTCAGATTGTGTATTAGCTTTTCCTGGCCCTGTTGCCTGGACAATGCCAAAAAACTTGGCAGCCATCTGGCCTAGCAATAACTCCCCCACCATTCCCTTCTGAATGTCAGCTCATACGCGTTATTAGAATATGATATTATGCATATTGTAGGCATGTTGATATGACACATATAAGATGTACACAGTTCAAAAATTCAAGGTTTGCAGAAATGTAAAATGCCAACATTTTATTCTGGCAACTTGCTGTTTCCGAACCGCCACCAAGTGGTTTTGGTGGGATATGCTTGTTTGCTCACTTTGTAAGAGCTAGATGAACAGATTTGTCTTCCCAGAGCCGTGTCATTCCAGTGAATATGCCCTAGCATGTATGTGATTGACAAACACACAGCACCTTCGGGGTTGAGGCAGCATTTTGGCAACAGTTGATGTTGTTTTTCAATAAATGACAGTCAGGCTAACTGTTTCTCCCCGCTTTAACCATATTTATTCAACACACAGATGTGAATGTCTTTAAGCAAATCTTCACCATAGAGATGGCGTATTATATTAATAATTTTGTCAACAGTCAAAGAGCTATCCAGCAGATGTGTTTATTATGTACTGATTTAATTCCAAAGAGGATGAACCCAATACACACGAATGACTTCGTGACCTTTTCCTTTAGCGCCACCCTCGGGACAAAACATGACTGTTTTTCGCTCTGCTACTGGTAATCATCAGTATGTTGTTTGCTCTCTCCTCGTTTTATGGGGATTTCTGTGGCTGCACTGCTGCTGAGAGTATCACCTTAACTCCCATAACCGCAGCAGAAACACCCTCATGGGTAGTATAATATACAACCACACACACACCCACACACACACACACACACACACACACACACACACACACTCATACTGTGTGGTTTCTCTATGGCTGCTATCTAAAGTTATCTAAAGGGACATTCTGTCTACATAAGCAGAAAAACCCACATCATCTGGATGAAGGGATGGGAGAGGATGATCTTCCCCTATCACTCCCCCCCCCTCTCTCTCACACACACTCACACACTATCTCTCTCTCTCACACACATTACCGCTATCTTTTATTGTCTCTCTTCCTCTCTCTCACTCTTCATATCTTCTTATCTTGACGTTTGTCATCCGTTTTCCTTCCTCTCTCAATTTTCCTCTTCTCTGTCTCGCTCTGTCGTTCATTCAAGCCAAAGCCACTGCACTCAGACACACACACACACACTCGCACACGCACGCACATGCACACACACACACACACACACACACAACACACACACACACACACACAGCCACACCAAAGCATGCCTGTCATCCAGTTATCACCTCACAGATCAGTAGGTTGGTCGTGGGCCGGCAGCTACAGCTGAGGCAGCAGCAGAGTGGATGTGAGGTTCTGGTGGAATGCAACATGAAAAAAAAAGCCTTTAACCCTTTACACACACACACACACACACACACACTAACACACACACTCACATGCGTTCACACATCAGTCAGTAAAAAGTGCTGAAGGCTCCGTTTTGAAGCTAAGCGAGGAGCTTAGAAGCTGCATTTACCTATTAAAGAAGATGCCCACACACGCACACACACTAACACACACACACGTGCACACACGTTTGTACTAAGGCACATGTATGTAGATATGTACAGTATTCCATAACCATACATTTCCACAAGCCTTCCTGTAATTTTTGAATATTTAATTTTGAAATATTACTTACGTGTACGTTTATCGAGCGTGCAGTGCTTATCAGATCAGTGGAGTGCTGCTAGTTAAAGCTCTCCATTCAGCAGTAGCGACAAGACTAAAAGTGACTGACGGCGCGAGCTGTGTAGAGTTTCCATCACCTGCTGAAACAGCAGCAGGTGTGTCGTCCTCAGCCCCCTGTTCTCTCCTCATCAATGAGCTGAACTGGTCCTTTAAACACCGGGAGGGCTCTCCAAACACCTTGACCTCTGACCTCCACGCCTCTGCAGAGAGAGTGAGCCTATTACTGAACACAGCTCAGCCTTGTAGTCTCTCTACCTCTCTGTCTCTGTCTTTTCTTTATTTCTCATCTGTTCCTTTCTTTCAGATAGAGGTAGCCTGTGTTTGAGGCATTAATAATCCTGAATCCTGTGATACCCTCTTCACTTTCGATACGTGTATGGTTATTTCTTCATGATAACGCTGTTGCATGAGGCCTTTTCTGCATGTTGTTGCGCCGGTTTGTTGTTTGACATGCCGCCGTAATGTGGCTGCTAATGTGACGCCGCAGTAAGCAAAGGGGACAAAATCCACAGTCGTTGAGGCTTCGGCAGACAGAATCAGACAAAATAAGTCTGCACAAAGACACAGCTCCCGGTGCCCATTTTTGTTTTGGTAGACAAGACAAGTGGGCCTCAGCGTGAATCACTTGTATGAATCGATTTGTTCTTAAGTGGCATGTTTGGGTGATTTGAGACAATTTTAGGATTTGCCAATTTTGCTCGTAGTCTTAGGTACAAACGCTATTCACGAGTGGTCCGGGCCTGTCATATGACTCATGAACAGACAGTCTGCCTTGTTTAACTGAAGAATAAAAAAAAAACGTAATTATCATCATCATCATGGCTGCCAATTTACCGAGTGTGCTTTTAGATTTCATGATTTTATTAGCATATTTCATCACAGCAACTTCAGCAGTTTCGTAGGAAAATTCTCTGACTGTTGCCTCGGTGTCTATCTGCAGCTCAGGTATCATCTGCTATACCTGACGGTGTAATTTCTACTACTGTAGACCTCAATGCTCTCTTATCTAACACCTCAGGGAATGTCACATGACCACATCTCACATTAGTCGTGGACTGCTTTGCTTTAGAAAGACAACTTTAAAATCAAACATCGTGTTAAATCATCTCCTCTTTTTGTCTGTGATTGTCGCAGTGCAGCGCTGCGCACGTTTATATGTGCATTTGCGTTGTGTCCAACACAAGTACTGACACTGCTGAATGTCTGCTGCCATGTCAAGTTGAATCACATCTCCTCATAAACAGGTAGCATTCATCAGTCTGAAACAAGCGATTGACAGCAAGTTTGTAAAGTAAATTGTGGATTATTAAAATTTTTGTTTATCTCTCTCTCTCAATCTATCTCTCTATCTCTTCCCTCTGTCTTTCTGGAATGTATCAGTATAGACGCCAAGCATTACCTCGTGTGTGTGTGTGTGTGTGTGTGTGTGTGTGTGTGCGCGCGCGTGTGAACAGCAGTCCTCATCCCCTCTGGAAGGCCGACAGTTCCTGTGCGTGGGATTTACAGTGGAATCTGGTTTCCAAGGGTGTGTGTGTGTGTGTGTGTTCATCATCACTTCATTCTCTCTGTCTTCTGAGCCCGTCCCCATTGGCTGTTTTCTGACCAATGGCATAGCAACAGGAAATACGAGCCCCCAACAGCTGCTCAGAAGTCTTCAGGAAGACAAAAACAAGGGCGAGTCAGAGACAGTTAACATGGAGAGAAATATTAGTAAAGCTGCTCCGACCATAGTTTGCTCTGATTGGACCCTCAGATATTTGGGTCCAACTTCATGTTAATATATATACAATATTAAAAGGAATAAAGTGTTTCTCCAGTAGTTAGTGATGCACACCCATATGTAATGCTGAACGACGGGCCTGTGACACAAACACTAAAACTTCCTTTGGAAATGCGATGCATGCTGCAGGTGTTGTGCTCCCGTGAATCTACTCGCAGATGATATTTTGCGGACTTTCAACATTATTGACGTCCTCCTCAGCTGAGCAGTACCATCAGCAAGCATAAGCATAGCTTGGCGAGCCAGCTTCCGGTCCGGGAGTAGATGCACAGTGATGCGGTTCGCCCGTATCATTTAGTAGACAGAAAGTAGTCTGTTCAAGACAGCAACGAGAACGGCATCTTCCTCAGCACCGTGCACCAAGTCATAAGACTGAACCTGCGGGCCATTAAGTGGTGATAAACAAAACGATGAAATCAAATCATCAGGAAGCGAGTCAGTTTACTGCTCCATATCTTTGTTTTTGATTTACGTCAGGATCATAGATTCTTATCCACATCGCCTCCTATGATACGCTCCCCGGTCAGACACTTCAGTGACAAATTCAACCTCCGCACAGCTCCAGTGTGAGAGGGCCCAGAACACCCTGCTGTGCTGTACACGTGACCTTTCACTGATTGCAGAGTCAAAAATGTTGTGTATTGCCTGTTTTCACTCGGTGCATGAGTAAACACTATAGAGACACATTGAACTAGAATGACACAGGGTAATCAAGCCTGATATCGGATTAAGATCGATTGAATTAAAGGGGACTGTTGGGCCCTGGCGGAGGTATGCGCTCTACTCAATGTCAATCTGCCCTGCCTAACCATGATTTCAGCTCTGACTAGGAATCATAATCTCCGTCGTGCTGTGGAAGATTAATAGATTTTTTTATCAATCAAGATCTGCATTGAAATTGAGCTCACTCATATATACCAATCACCTAAACACACCGGATTCTTTCCATCAAGACCCCTGCATTGTTCCTTTAGAAATGAACCACAAGTGTCCAAAAACATGCATCCTCCATCCAAGTCCCGTGGAGATCCACTCAGTAGTTTTTGTGTAATCCTGCTGACAAACCAACCGGGCCAGCCAACCAACAAACGGACAGGGGTGACCACAGATTCTCACTGCTGGATGTAAGAATTACTGGAGGCACAACAGCACCCAGCACTCAGCGTCTATACTCATTGGAAGAAAAAAAAAGCATCAGCAGACAATTAGATGTATTTGTATTATTTTCAGATGAAACGGGGTAGCAGAAAAACAAAACGTTTTCACGCGCAGGGAAAAAAAAAATAGCTGTGGTATCAACTGTGGTTACGCCTGTTCATCTACTGTAAACAGCTATAAATCACCCTCGCAGGCCTCCACTCCAACAGAGCACAAATTAAAGCAACAAAGAGCAGAGGTGTTTGTGTGTGTCTATCAGTCATAAATAACTCCTCTCCCCTCCCATCCATCAGTCCATCCATCCTGTGCGTCTCTGTGTGTGGTGAGATGTTCCACCCACAGCTGCTCTCCAGCTCTCAACACACACGCACACGCACACACACACACACACTCTGATCCAGCTGCTCGTCGCTCTCAGGAGACTCTCAGCCGTCGTTTAGTCTCATTTGCCGGCCTCACAGATCGACACTTTATTTTATTTCACTATCGATCACCAACACACTGCTGGGCTCGCTTATACTGCGTGTGTGTTGATACATCAGCTCTGACAGCTGACTGTGTGTGTGTGTGTGTGTGTGTGTGTGTGGCATCCATTATATGAACATAGTGAGTGTCAGGACCACCTGTCATGACGATGACGTGATGCTGCTACAGGATTCCTTTAGTTATAGTTTTCCACTGATTTTAATCCAATTCACAGACAAAAGCTTATCAAATCAAATCAATTAAATCAAAATTAGTTCTTGGTTTTGGTACTTGATTAGCTCCAGAGTCCTCAGAATGATGCTGTCAGAGAATGAGGAGTAAGTTCACATTTCAACGTCAGCTTCCAATAATTATGTATACATACCGATATATGAGTATCATGGGAGAACACGGCTGCAGGCTGATGTTCTCATCTGAACACCCGTAATCCAATAATTCTGTCTGTGAGAGCTGATGTGGCTCAGCGTCCCGACCGCTGCACCACCGGGACAACTAAACTGTACAATACACGGAACAGTGTGTGAAAACACACGTCATGTCTGTTTTCATATAACTTGGACACAAAAAACACAATGTGACCTTATCAAACAACAATCTTTTTTGGTTTTGTCTGGCGGTAACGTTAGCGATGATAAGTCACCGTTGACTTGAAACATCTTTCTCCCAGTGCTCTTTCCATTCGCTCGCGGACTTGATGCATTTTAGTCTCCTTTTTCTTTTTTCTTTTTCATTTTCTGTTCTTTTTTTTTTTATATATATGCTGACCTTCTGCCAGGTGCAGATTTCAACAAAATGACCACGTTTATACAAAGAGGGCAGAACTTGATGTCATAATGGAGTATTTCCGTAAAATCACTAGTTCGACCTGAGCACCTGAAAAACCTATTCCAGGCAGTGTGCGTGTGTGTGTGTGTGTGTGTTTTCATAGTAAAAAACAGAGCGTAGAGTTTTTGGGTAGAGTTACTTGGTTGTGAAAAAGGGTCAAGTGATTTGATCGACCCGTGCGGCGGATGTCAACTCCGTGTTTGTTTCTCGTCGGGCATCGCGGTGGAAAGCAAGGGAGCTGCTCGCTGTGTCTGTCGGTGACGTTAACCCTCTCCCCTCTCTGATGTGTCTAACATCAAACAGTATGCTGTCACACACACACACACACACACACACACACACACACTGAAACTGCGAGTGAAGTACAACAGCTGGTAACAGACACAGAACAGAACAGAGCTGTCACACCTACACTGCAGAGCTGACACACATACGCTCGTGCACTGATATACGCACACAACGCAGCCAGAACTTGAATACACTCGCACTGATGCACTAACAAGCGATAGATCCACACACTCACACAAACACACACACACACGCGCGTGTGCGCATACATAGAAGTCAACCAGCCTGGATCCAGGAGATGTGGGAGAGCAGGCTGATATTTTTCATGTGCGTTTCCTTCATCAGAGCTCGGTTCTGCAGGGCTCCTCTTGATTTCTTATCTGTGACAGATGAAGCAACAACTTCCTGGCTCCCACAGGCCTTGAACTTCCATTGAATGAGGAAGACGCGCAGCCTAGGCCCTGGACATTTCAAGGAAAATGAAAGTATGGCCTTAAAAAGAGCCGCAACACCAAAATACTCTCGGGAGTTTCATGCGCACGAAAGTCAATGTCGACACAAGTCAGACGCGTGTTTATCGAATTCCGTTCAGCTGCTCCGGTTTCAGGGTTGCTGGTATTTTTTTCATGCTGTCGTGCTGCCGTGGCTTACTTGGGACACTTGAGTAGAACAGAGCCACCGTTAACTTTATTAGAACACCTGTGCTTTTCCTGCTCGAAAATGTCAAAAATGTCTAAACAACCGGGAAAGCTCCGATACGTTTGTCTATATCTGGTAAGTTATCCGTTCACATCGATTTAGCTAAAGGCCTCAAAGGTCCTGAAAACACATATGTAAGGAACTTAAATTGCGATGAAGCAGTTCTGGGGCCTGCCGCAGCTGAAAGCGTCACCGTAAGAGAACCGACGCGGTAACGCTTCAGGCTGGACCGATGTGCGCAGAAGTGCAGCGCTGCTCTGGAATGAGGACGTCCACCGTGTGAGTTTTATTTCCCGACGCTCCTGTCTGTGTTTGTTCCCGGTTACAATGAGCAAAATGTATCCACAACTGCAAAGTAAAGGCAGCTGGGACTGAGGCATGATGGGAGTGATCAGTTCAAGATGGCACTGCAGGGAGGCCTATTTTTCATTCTTTTCATCTCCCTTTTCATCTCTGAGTATATAAATCTATCTCTCCATCTATCATTCATTCACTTCCTGTGTCCTCCTTGTTTTTCCTTGGTGATCCCCCTCCTCTTCTCCCCCCCCCTCCCTCCCTCCTTCCATCAGTTCTTGCCTCCTTCTGTTCTTTCCTTTCCTTCCAAGATCTCCACATCAACCTCTTCCTTTCCCCGTTCTTTTATCACTCCTTCTTCCTCTCCTTCTTCTCCCTCTTACTCTCGCCCTCCCTGCTTCTTTCTTTCCCTTCTTACTTGACTCTTGCTGTCCCTCCTACCTTTCCTTCTTTTATGCCCTTCCATCTGTCTACTTCCCTTTGTCCACCTCCACCTCTCGGCCATCTTTTCTCCTCATCCATGTGTACCACTCTCCCTCGTTCTCCCCCGTCTCCTTGACTATTCCCGCCATACTTCCTTGTCTCTTATGTTTTATTTGTGTCCTTCTTTAAACATTCCCTCCGTTGCCATCCACCTTGATCTAGCGTTCCCTTCTACCTTTCCCCTCCCTCCTTGTCTTCCGTCCTCTTTCATTTCTCCTTCGACCTCTACCCCTCATTCTTCTGTCCCCTTCTCTTCTTACCTTACCTCCATACTTTTATTCTTCTGTTTTACTTCCAGCTTTAACTCCTTTTACCGCCAACTGTGTCTTCCCTTACCTTCTTCCCTCCCTGTCTTCCTCCTCCTCTCCCCTCCTCTCGTGTCCTCTTCTCCTGTGTTCTTTCCTCCCCTTTTTAACCTCTTTTCATTCTCCGCTTACCGGTCTCTCTCTCAGTTTTGCTTCCATCCGTCCTACCTCTTCTCTGTTTCCTCCCTCCAAACTCCCGTCTCCCCCCGCCTCCATCCCCCCCCCCCCCCCCCCTCCTCATTCTAATTGCGTGCAGGAAGCTGCCAGATATTGTGAGGTGTAATGTGCTGTCTGATTCCTCTCTTAGTGTTCTTAAATGATCGCTATTTATTTGTCAAGCCAAGCGTTGAACACTAATTAAGGAGAAATGCTTTGAACCGCCTTGTGTGTACGTGTGTGTGTGTGTGTGTGTGTCTGAGATTGGTGTGTTTGAGTGAAGGGTGTGTTATTGGGTGTGTGTGTGCGTGTGTGTTGGTGTAAGGAGCAGTAAGAAGATGGAGGAAGTTGTCAATGGTGAGTCGATCCCATCGCTGTTTTGAGTGCAGATATGTGTGTGTGAGTGTGTGTGTGTGTGTGTGTGTGTCTGCAGGTTTTTCTTGCACTGACATCACACACACACACACACACACACACACACACACACACACACACACACACACACACAGCAGCTGGTGTTCTCGAGATTCCAATGCGCCAATTTGATTGGCTGTTTGCTTTTGTGCACTTGTTGTGTCGTAATGACGACTCTGCGACTCGATTGGCTGTATCAGTCTTTAACTTTGGTAGTGCCGGGTAATCAGCTCAGTCTGTATCTTGGATTTAATTAGCTTGCCATTAACCGCCGTCTTTGTTGACGACGTTATGCTAATTGTCTTTGTTACTTCTGGCGGAATTTAACCTGTGACCTCGGCAGTGGCAGTGCCTTGCTCAAAGGTACCGAACCTGTAATTGTACCAGTGATACAGCTTCCTTACCCCCAGGTTCGTAGTAAACATCCTTGGTTTGTCTGGCATTTTGAATCAGTTTTTGTAGTATTTAAGTTATTGAAGTAAGTGCTCCACACTGTGCAGGGATTTGTTAGACTGTGTGAGACATTTGTAAATGTCTTTGAACGGAGACGTAGAGCCGACACACTAACACTCCCCCTCAGCTGTCGCTGTGAGACAGTAAACCAATAACATAAAGGAAAAAAAAAAGAGAAAACATTTTTGCATTTTTACTCCAGTTAATATCCCTTTTTAATGGCACCTTCATCCTGTCATATCCAGCAGATGGCATGGAACAACACGATAGAAAAAAAGTTTCCAGTCATCGAAGAAGCGCACTGATAACGTCGTGTTTTAGGATCCTTTACTAGTTTTCTTTTCTTTCTTTTTTCTTTTTTTTTTGTGATTAAAATTCAGCTGTCAATCAAATAAGCATTTTTTTTATTGAGCCGCTTGCTTTATTTCAAGTTAGCTGGAGCTGTCCTTCTGCACTTCCTCGACAGTAATGGGCACGGCCAGATTGCTAACTGGGAAACCGAGGACACTGGGCCGTACTGGGACTCTATGTTTACTCTGTGAAGCGACAAGGTTTTAAGGTCTTCATAATTTAAAGAGATCCACAACACCCCTCTGACATGTTGTTTTCTGTTGACCCACACCTTTTTAATGTCATCTCGCTGCAGCGTGGTGGAGGGTGTGTCGGCTCCCCGTGTCAGGTGTGGGTACAGGTAAAACAGAGCACGCTCCAAACTGCGACGCAACAAATCGCTGAGGTTTATAATTTCCACCAAAAAGACCCGTGCGAGCATTTTTTCATGATCTTGGAAGAAATTGTTCTGCCTCCTCTGCAGGAAAAGGTTTTCGACATAAAAATACTTTTTAAAGGTGAGGGAAAGATTAGAAAAGAAAAACAAAGAAAGCACCACTGACTGTTGGTAGAACGCAGGAAACAAACCGCAGGTCACATGTCAAAGTCACACTTTCTACCTCAAAATCCTCCTCGCAGGGTCTCAAAATGCACCTGAAATGAATACTTTGTTTGTTTGATTGCATCCCCAGTAGCTTCTAACACAGCAGTTCCTGATCTTTCAGGAGTCAACACGCCCAACAGACCGTCCAAATAATACATTAAAGCGATCATGAAAACAATGTTCGAATGAGACCAATTCCAAAACAAAGCAGCCGATTTATTAAATCGACTAAATCGACACAATGAACAAATGGTTCAAAGACCACATGTATGCGCACGTTTAGGCATTTGAACAGGCAGCTCTTGTGCAGAAGGCCTCATTTACGTTCCATTCTTGTCTCGGGGACCACTGATATGACCCTGTGAATCACTTCTGAGCTGCAGCGAAGTGATATAAACAGTATAATTTCAGATGTAATGAATATGTATAGCACAATTGATTAATTAGCTGATCAGCGCACAATTAATCTGCACGAACATCCATAATTAAAGCATTTATCAGGAAACGGTGTCAAACACTCTCTGTTTTCAGCGTTTAAACTGTTTTACATCCTTGTAAAGTCTTCCTTCATATTAAGAACTTATGGCGGGCATTTTTTTTTTAAACGGCTTCTGTCACAGTTTTAGTTATTTAATGGAGTAAATGATTAATTGTATGTGCATAAAGTCTGATGTGTAATATGTGCCTACACTGTTCTGGCTCCGTGAGTCCGGTTTTATTCGTTGTCCCTGCTGGTTTTACTGTGTCTGCTAGCTGCCTCAGGGCCTCCCTCCCTCAGGAGTGTGTGTGTGTGTGTGTGTGTGTGTGTGTGTGTGTGTGTGTGTGTGTGTGTGAGTGCGTGCATGTTTGAGAATGTGTGTGTACGTATGTGTGTGTGCGTGTCAGCTGGAGCGAAGCTGGCATACAGGTGCGCCGCTGCCTCGCCAGCACTTCCTGGTAATTAATGACTTCTTCCTGCGTCTCTCTCTCCCGCTCTGTCTCTCATAGTTGGGATGAAATAAATTGATGACATCTGAGCGTTTGCGTTCTCAGTCACATGAGGACAGCGGGCTTGAGTGGGAGAGGAACAAATTGGGGAGGTTTATTTTTATAAGATATGTCTTTTTGTTGATTTTATAGGGGGTTTTTTTTGTGTTTTTTTTAAAGGAATAGTGCAACATTTTGGCAAAAGTTTACATAGCTATCTCTCTGATAGTGAGACGAGAAGATGTTGCTCTTGTGTCTGTTTGGGTGCGAAGCTGGAGTCAGGAGGTGGTTAGCCGAGCTTAGCGTGAAGCCTTGAAAGGAGGGGGGAGGACAGCTAGCCTGGCTCTGTTTAAAGTTCAAGAACACACGTAAGCACTCAGAAGTTCACTAATGAACGCAATGTATCTCGTTTGTTTCATCATCACACAGCCCTGTTCTTAGGGGGACACACACCACAGTCAGTCAGCCATCCGTCCTGCTGGTCTTCACAGCTTTTCAAGTCTGTCCGTCTTTCTGCCTCTGTATATTTTTCTACTCAGACTTCCAATTTTGGCTTTTGCTGTTCTCCATCTCTCTCTTCCTTAGACTTCCTCTTCTTTCTGCTTATTTTACCAGTCTCTCTCTCTCTCTCTCTCTCGCTCCCTCTCCCTGTGTCTCTCTCCCTGTGTCTCTCTCCCTGTGTCTCTCTCCCTGTGTCTCTCTCCCTCTCTCTGGTAATCTATCTTAGTTAATATCGTCTCTGTGAGCAGCTGGGTACCGAAGCCCAGTCAGCTCTGTGAGAAACAGACCTCTAGTTGTGTGTGTGTGTGTGTGTGTGTGTGTGTGTGTGTGTCTCTCTCTTACACACAAACACACACATACACAGAAAGATAGAGACAGAGAGAAAACAAGATAATGTGGCGAGTGAAACAGTGGCAACAGACAGAGCGAGGAGCAGAGAACCTGATAATTATCACAACAGTGTACAGCTGCAATTATACATATTTGTTAGAAGATGCATATGAATCTCTCCGTCGATCTCCGCAGAGCAGGGAGTTATGGGTAACCGTAGCTCACACGCGCGGCTCCAAAATCTTCGACATATTGCGCGGGCCTGCGCGTCAAGCTGATTGGTCGGACAAATTTCCCGCTGGGAGTGATATCCGAACGATGTTGCGAGATGCTCGGTCTGCCCAGTGTAATCTGATTACCTTTCCCTCATTCTGGAAATCATGAACATCCAGTCGATGCAAAGTGCTGCCTGGCATTCTAACACACTAAGTCAAGATGGTGAACATAGCGAACATTAGACCTGCTGAACATCAGCTTCTTAGCAGTGTCATTAGCAGTGAGCTCGCAGACAGATGGCATGTATTACTGCTCTTTTTGACCGCGGCTGCTTCTTATTTAGCGGCACATTGCGCTGCTGCAATCTGAACAGGGACTAATTAACTTGGTATTTAACTTGTCCTCATGTACCTCTTAGACCAGGTCCCTTAGAAAAGAACCATGTATGCTTTTTGGTCAATTTTTTCAGCAGTTGGTCCGTCCAATTTCTTGTGTTTATGAGAAAGTTGAAGTGAATAGCGTGAAATGAGTTTCACGCACGAGGTGCGGTGCCCCTGTTTTCATGTTACATTCATTTTTGTAACCCGCAAGCAACCGTGTTACGCTCACTTGCCATTTTTTGTGGAGTTTGTAGTTGTATCCTGTAGTAGAAGGGGAGGAGAGCGGCAACAGAAATAGTCGGACAACGGCAGAATTCGAACAGTCTACATCTAATCAGTCAGGCATTGCATTATGGGAAATGTAGGATCTAGTGGCTGTGGAGCTTGACCCATTCTCGGGACCAAATGTCAGGACATCCTGGCCTCTGCTGCTTCAATTTCAGCTGTTCTTTTTACCGATCTGTCTGACGTGAGCCAGCCAACTTTACAGAACGCAAACACTAAAGTGCTGGAATACCCCTTTAACACCGCAAGCTGACTTCAACCTCACTTTAACCCTTGAGTCGAGACTGAGCAAACTGTGTGGAGCAGAAAGTGCGTAGTGAACTGAAATTGACGGAGAGTGAGACAAACAGGTAAAGAGACGGACGGAGAGACAGACGGGTATTTTGTCTCCCCTCCAGTTGCCGGGGCGACCGGCCTGGCCTGGCTCGATGCTCGAGTGCGAAAAAAGAAAAAAAAAAAACAAAGAGAAGGACAGAAAAGAAAGAAAAAGCGCCACAATCAATGAGACCCTTTTTGTTTTAGTGGGAACCCCCTTTTACCCTTGACGACACACACACACACACACGCACACACGGACAGAGGAACGGGATGACTGAATTGGTGTGCGATTGTGTGTGTGTGCCTTTGTGTCTGACTCCCTCTCCCTCTGTGTGTGTGTGTGACTGACTTTATTTAAGACAAGGGCCCTTTTGTTTTAAGCCGGAGAATGGCTCTGAGACCGAGGCTGGCCCTGTAATTGGCCTACTTAGGCCCTGTTTAGCATGAGAAAGGCCTTCCTTGGCCCGGCAGTGCCAAGCTAACTCTTGTTTTCAGCCACAGAGAGGACGAACGCGCTGATCAGAATTCAGATTAGCCTCAAAAACATCCACCCCCCCTCCAAACACACTTCTCCACCCTCTGCTTTAAATACACTGCACACTAATTACTTAACGAGAAAGCTTGGGGGGGAAAAAAAAAAATCTACCCTTTAACGGAGTAGTGGTGGAGTCTATTTAGAGGAGGAGGGGGAGGGTGGGGGTGTTGGCAGGTTCTTTTTCACCTCTTCCCTCCACGCTAACTTTTTGTGCCACTTTAAAAAAAAAAAAAGAGAGAAAAATGACCCTGTCCTCCATCCTTCTCCCCCTCTTTTATTCTCGCGTTCCCCTCTCTCCGAATCGGCCCAGACGCCACTTGTTGCTGCCGAATCATTGAACTTAATTAGCGGGACAATGTGTGAGCGGTTTGCTAAGTTTGAGCCGTAAACAGAGTCACAGTTAGAGGAGAGGGGAAAAAACGGCAGAGAGGAGAAGTTAGAGTCTGAGCGGTGGAACGGTGAGATGAGCGTCTCCACGCTGAGCAGCATGAGGTCGCTCTCATGGAGGTAAATACCATCACAATCATGGTTTAATTTATCAGCAGCAGCTTGGTTTGAGGTGTCTGAGGTAGGCTATCTGTCTGTCTCTGTGTCTGTCTGTCTGTCTGTCTGTCTGTCTGTCACACACATTCAGTTTCATTCTCTTTCATTTATCTTTCCTCAAAAAAACAAAACAACTATTGTAAATTAAATGTTTATTTTAATTGTGGAAGTTGGAGTGGATTTTTCAAACAACAAATTGTAAATTCAACATTTCTGTTGCAATGTTGTCACACACAATGCTCACACAGAAAATGTAATTCAAGTTTGATTAATTAGTTTTTGTAAATATTGGCAGACCTGGACTTCCATAATGTTTTCTTTTTTAGGCCAGTAATACATGAAAAAACATTAGACTAATGCCTGAACAGAAAAATACGAATCGGTGCAGCATTACAATGAATGTCGACCATCAGCATTCTGTAACTGTGGTGTTCCACAATATGCGACTGTTAATGATGGCGGGGAAGATTCCAACTTATGCAACACAGCACTGTCGCAGTGAGTCGAATTGTCACGAAATATAATCTACGAGACTCAGGTACATGGACACACAGTTTCAATTGTCTGAACACGACTTAGCTTCGTGCCTGCTCCACAGTTCTTTGACTGACGGAAACAGTACATTTAGGAACAGTTACGGAGCTGCATGGAAGTGGTCGGGGCGGGACGGTGGGTGAACAAAGTCCAGGAATGTCACACCAGAATCCCGCTTCACATCCAGTCTGGTGAGGATTAGACAACAGAAGCACTTTGGTGAAGGTTAGGAAAGCGAGTGTCCTTTCAGATATATGTTAAATAAAAAGCAAAAATGATTTGTGTACATGGACCCAAATTTAGCATGTTAATCATTTTAAAATGGATAATCCTTGATAATATTCCTTTACTATTTCACAAACTGTTGTCATACCGGGTCGGCATTTAACATTAGGAAGCATGTGGTTGCAGAATTCCAATATGTTGTGACTTTCAAAAAAATCTGAGTCAATTACAACATTGATATTAACACAGACACTGTCTACAAGACTGAAGCTGTTGTAGTAGTATCTCACATTGTAATTTGAAACGAGCATTGTACTTTACATTTCAGACTGTTCCATGCATGCTTCAGGTCAGTGTGCCGTAACTGCAGCCTCCCAGTTTCACTCAATACAAAAGCTTTCGTCAACACTCCCATTCTTCTTTTGTCGTCTTATCAGCAATCGATACTCCACCGTTTGTCAGTGTATTAAATACTTACATTCCCTCCTCAGCAGTCTTGACAGCCTCTAACATGATCAACATTCTGACTGTGTTCTGCATCCTGATAAGTATTCCAGGTTTATTCAATAGAAGTGTCTTCTACATACTGCCATACTTTAGCTGAACAAGTGACGGCTCTGCGTAACATTCAGATCTGCATCGTTCCACTTATTCTCAATCAACATCAATTCTCTGCTCTCAACATTCCAATTACTGTTCATGTTTCAGATACCTTCCACATTCTCTAATCAGTATTCTGACATTCACCAGCTTGGTTTTTAATAACCCGACATTTTCAACATGCCAACTTGCCTTAACACAAATGCCCGTGTCCAGGCTACATTGAGTATTTCCCAAAAGTTCTGTAACGACATTTTAGTAGCAGTTATTATCAACAACCATCATCATGCTGAACATCCAACATTGGTTTCCCCTCTCTGATAGTAGTGATTCTAAAGGTTGTCAGGTGATATTATGAACCGTGCCATAAATTACTAGACAGATGCGTATTAATCCACTGCTGAAAATAGTCCCCGACAAATGTGCTACCTGCTCCTGTTTGAGTAACATTTGGTATGAACTACAGTGCCCAGCTGTTGTAGTTATGTTATATAATTTTGACATGTTTTACTTGTCTCTAGAACTTGATCCAGCCTAGATCACCATTATGTTGGTCTGTCTTTGTCATATCTAATCCCAGTATATCGCAAGCCTCAAATATATATAAGGCTGGCGCATTTCAATACAGTCGTCATTTCCCAGAAATGTTCCCGTTCTTCTTTGTGAGGAATAGTGCGCCTTCCTGGTTCTTGAGTCACAAGGTCACATGATTAACAATCCCCCTCTCTCTCTCTGTGCTTCTGTGCCTGTCTGTCCCATTGTCTCTCGACCAGTCGATACTGGGTGGCGAGTTGGGATTGGGGAGTCCTAGCGCGGCGTCGCCAACTAAGCCGGCTGGTCAGTACTACCAGCACTACAGCTCCAACCCGAGGAGGAGAACACTGCCTATGGACACCATGGGTGAGACACTGCTGACACACTCACATCATACAAACACTATAAAGACACAGAGAGACACCGTGACATTCAGATGAACTACCTGGTCATTCAGCTGCTCTTTTCAACAATGACATCAACTATGAACATTTCAGTTTGGCCTATTTATATATATCTAAAAATAATAATAATTATAATATAATAATAACAACAACAACAACAATAACAATAATAATAATTATAATAATAATAGTAATAATAATAATAATAATATTAATAATAATAAAGATAAACACTCAGTTGTTATTTTAATAGGCACACCAAGCTCAATCTAATATAGTCTAAAACAACAGTCATGTTATAAATCTGCCCTCAAGGTTAACATTTTTTTTGGTTAGAGGTGTTGGTGTAACTCTATGGTCCATTGATATGAACGGGACGAACAAAATATATGAGAAACATCTTTGATACAACATTTTTATGACACACTATAATTATATTGCACTATACACGCAGCCTCTCATATGCAATGAAGCTGAAATGCCAACCTCCACAAGGGAAGGCTTCTTTGTAGGGTTGGACTGCATTCAGTTTACCTCGGTGGGCCTAATGAACTGACCACCGCATGATAAAGATACGTTGGTCGAAACACATTTGTCTTCCTTAGTTTTACATTTGTTTTAGAAACCACCATCAGAATGTCAAGCGACCCCACATGGGGCCCCAAGTGGCTACAAGGGCAGAATTGAAACACTTTGAAACTTTTCTGGGTTTTCGCAAAAAAAAAAAAAAGAAGTAGGAAAAAAAATATTTTTGGTGTATCAAAACTTTTACAAGAATTTTCCAGTATTAAGTACCATCAGCTTACCAACTTGTTTTCCGACAAATTTTCTTCTTCCTTTTTTTTTATTAGTATATAAATTCTTAAAGCCCAAATCAGCTTTTAATTAAAAAAAAAAAAAAATATTTGCTGATCAGCCTGGCAGTCTGAAACCAAATTTAACCTTCCAAAAGTGAACCTGATTGAATTGCACCTTGAAATATAAACATTTGTCTTTTTTAGGTTTTAGGTATGAATAAAAAATACTCAGTTATCAGCAAATACAATCTCAATATTCTCGTTTTTAGACTGAAGGCAACAAGCTAAAATTAAAGGCACATCAGTCAAACTTTATCTCCTGCCCATTTACATGCCCGTACCCAAACACAAACTTTTCTCAGTGACCTTGCTGAAACATTTTAACCTGGACTGATCCAGCCGTCGATCACAGCCGCGCTGCGTTGGTGTAAGCGCGGGTGTTCTTTTTTAGAAGGCCGAGCATTGTGAGTGTGTGCTCATGTGTCTGTGCGGCCATCCTGTTTGTCTGCATATGTGCGCCTCGAAAAGGGGGGCTTTAAGAAAAAGAAAAAAAAATACAGGGAAGTCTTTTAGTGAACAGGACAATAGTGGCCACGGTGTAGCCTTGGTTGCGTTAGCCTTGGGAGGACACAAACACACATACAACAACTCTGGGCCAATTTCCAAAATAAAAAAAAGAAAAGAGCGCTCTTTCATTTTTCCATCAAAGTCTCACCTTCCCAGTTGATAGAGCGCTCCCTCGCTCTCCTTGAGAGAAACCCTGAAAAATAATATAAACATGTCAAAAGCTGCCCTCTCTCCTTTTATCAAACCGACCAGGAAAAAAAAATCAACCCGGTCCTTTTTCCGCTCTGTCTTTTGATTTTCTGCATCTTATTGTGTCGCGCTTGGTGCAGTGAAAGCACTCTTTGTAAATGTATCGACGCCGGTGGGAAAAGCGGCCTCGCTCTCTCCTCCCCGGCTGATCGATTAAATCCTAACAAATCAAACCAGAAGCTCCTGTTTAAAAGGAAATAAAAGTGGCCCGTTAGAACCCTCATGTATTGTTTTGTTGACTTTCTTTCTCTTTCAGAGGTTCACACAAAAAAAGTGCGGAAGGTCCCTCCCGGCTTGCCGTCCTCAGTAAGTGATGATATGCCTTTTTTTTTTCTTGTGTCATTTCGATGGTATCATTGGTGCTTCAAGTGTGTGTCGCTGACGGAAAAGGGCCGCTGACGCCCCTGTATGTTTGGAATCACCGAGCTGGCTTTGTTGCAGAAGAAACATGAAGTTGTAGAAAAGCGGCACACGTTGCCATGTTTTGTGAATAAATCGATTACGCTGCTGTCGGAGCTGAGCCGGACACCAACAGCTGCCGGCCTTTTATTGTTGCTCTCTGGTTTTGGGGACTAGAAGAATAAATGATCTGACTTGACTGAAAAAAGACACCTATTGAGCTAAATCTATTGGTCTAAACGTTTTTTGAAATGACTGACAGCACAAAGCTAGTGAAATTGATTTAAAAAAATTAAGATTATAGATATTTTTGGTGTGCAATGCTCAGTTTTATCAGCGATCCGGTTGGAGTCTACCCGGCTTAAACTCTCCCCAGACGATCTGCCCGGCTGCTGGTTGGTTTATTTTGCTGGTTTGAATGGACAGGAGTTCCAGAAAGCATTAAGGTGTAAAAAAGCTGCACACGTTGCCAGGTTCTGTGATTTTGAGGTGATGAAGACGATGCTGCTGTCAGATAATGTTTTTAGGATTCAGCTGAAAGAGTTTTATTTCAGAGTAAAACAAATCCAATGTTGAATGAATAAAGAGCACTTGACAAAACAAAACAAAATTATATTGCAAACTAAATTAACCGGTTTAACTTCATGTCCACGTATTTAGCCTTTATAATCTGTATGCAAGTATGTCATAAATCATGTATAACACACTGCAATGTAGTTGTACACACTTCTAAGGATGTATATCAGTGTTTATTAACAATTATAGAAAATACATTTTATATTATTGTTACTTCATTTTGGGGAGAAATGATAGGTCAACACATCTGCTTACAACTACATTATAATGTGTTATAAAGCATTTATTAAATGTTTATATGCTACTTATGAATATTGACTAGAGGGATATAAAGTGTTGCCAAATTCAGATTTTATTTTTATTTTATTTTTTTCATTTGCAATTATCACTGGAGCTTGATTCAATAATTGGGCCATGTTCCCAGTTATTTATTGATTAGTAGATTCATTAATAAGGTATTGGGATTTTGGGGGATTTTTGGCATTTTGGATTGAAACCGTCACCAGTCGATGTGCCCGGCTGCTGTTCTGAGGCTTTGAGGATTAAACGCGGCCCCCCCTTTAGTCGTTCGGGGAGGAGGGAGCGGGAACATCCATCCATCAAACAGGAAAACGCAGATGAAACGATATGACATAAAGTTAATCGCTCATTGTTCGAGCCATTCACTGCACCAAACGCCAAATGTTTACCACTTACAGCTCGTCACGCGTGAGGATTCGCTGCTCTTCTCTGTTTTGTGTCGTCATAAGCCCAACGTCTTTTGACTGACTTGAACCTTTTTTTAGACTGCACATTTGATCGTTAACTAAAATAGTCCCTATTTGCATCCATGGATCAAGCTATTCCTGGAAAGGATTTTCTGTCTGTGGGCAAAATCCAGCAATAAAAATGCACGATCAGAAGATATCACTCTCTGATCAGTTTGTCAGTATTTGTGGTTCCTCTTGAGCTGCCTGATTTGAGCCCGGCCTTTGTTCTGAGGCCTGCAGCTCGGCCGTGTGTCTGCAGCAGAAGAAGCAGCAGAATGATTGCTGATGTTTCAGGGTTTCCCTCTTCATTTATTTTGTTGTCTTTGTTTGACCAGGTTTTAGTTTAACATGTTGAAATGCCATACAGCTGGAGGATTTACTGAAGCCTTTAGTGCTCTTGTCGTCGTTGCGTCGCCGTTGATTTAGCTGAGTTTATAGCTACTGAAATAAGCTGATCAATCAATTACATCGCGCTGTTGTTTCAGTCACTTGAATCCGGTGAAAATTCAGCTTCTCATGTGTGATGATCTGCGGTTATTTGTGTCACTCGGATCTATATTCGGTTGGAAATTGGCGATGACACAAAATAGATAGGAAGCGGATGTGCTCGTATCCATATGAAACCTGGTAATAGAGACGATCTGTAGTGGCAGCTCTAGTGCTCATTAGATTTATTTCACATTTTGACTTTGAGTTGTTTTACATGTGGAGAGGTTTTTTTTTTTCTTCCTGTTGCTGACCTCATTAATCGCCAGTTAACGATGGCTGAATGTGCGGCGTGTCAGCCGCCTCTTTGGCTCGGCAGGAGTCCGCCTTTCTGTGGCCTCGGCCCGCTTTGTCCACGCTTCTCCTCTCTTTCCTCCACCTCTGTGTGTCAACCAGCCTGGGGAGGGAGGGGGGCGAGGGGAAGGAGGAAAGAAGGGAAACCAGAAGAGGAGAGGAGAGGTGTGAAAAAAGAGGGGAGGAAGCGCCGTTTGTTTGACGGGGTTGATGTTGTTTTTCATCTTTTGTGCTCGTGAAGTGGAAGGATGAGACGCTTCCTGTGGAGGAGGGAGACACGATGTCAACAATAGGGACTGCTGGTTTATTTTTAATATGGATTTAACTCCCAGAGCTGGAAAGTAACTTGCATTTATACATATATCTGTTTATTTATGTGCTAAACTTTTGAATAGTCTGTTAATAAAAAAATAAATAAATTTAAAAAAGATTTAAAGAAATTAAAAGATATATATTGATCCCTCTGTAAACTCACTATTCACAAGTCCTCACTGTGATGTAATCTGACCCCTGATGGACAAAAAAGACGAGTGCACTTTGACCCGTCTAGACTCTGAGGTTTATGGCCTTCTCTCTTGTGAGGAAGGACAATTTGCGAGCTCCTTTAGTTGTGTTAAACATGACTTCCACAAATGGTTTGGGACGATTGATGTTTTTCAATTTTACTGTGTTCACTGGTCACACAAATCTGCGTTACACCTCACTCTGCTGTTACCGCCTACTACACCGTTCAACTTGTCATGTGTGGAGAGCCTTAAACATGCAGTTTGTCATTTCTAGCGGTGAGTCCTGTGGTAGTCAGAGGCTAAGCTGAACTCAAACACATTGACATACTTAGATAAATATTGGAACATCTGTGTGTCGCCGCACACAGCCAGACGTGAGCTATAAGATAGCAATCAACATACTAAGTCAACCGTCCTGATCTCAGCCTGTCCTCATCAGAAAAAACAACTTTATTGGGGAACTGTGCAAGCAGCTTATTGCGACCCCTACTTACGTCTCTTGTTGGGCAGCGACCTCTAGTGGCTGTCGTAATTATGATGGGAGCAAAGGAGGAAGTCAGGCAAAATAGTACAAAGAGGAGATGGCTCCTCATAGGGAGGATGTGTGGGGAGATGTCTGATGTCTGACTAAATCAGACATTAAATTCGAGCCAGGAGACCGCTGTTTGTGTCCAGTGTGAAACCAAAAGTCAACAGTGAGTTGAATTAGTCTTACTAATGCTTACTAATTGCTACCTAGGGAATTTAAGTAACATAAGAAAGTACTTTTTTTTAACCCAAACCACAATGTTTTACTGAACCTAACCAAACTGTAACCATACTATCCCAGATCCTGTACTCTGTCGCTGGTACACTGCAATTGTCACGCTGCTTTGTGTCGATTTGGGAGTCACTGGAAATCAACCTATTCAGTTGTTCAGGTATGACGATGTGCTGAGTGTTGTAGAGGCCTAAGTATAACTGCAGGTAGGGTGCAGGGTGTGCAGAGCAGTCTCTGGTCTTAGCCTTGACTACCACCCTACCACTGCTGTGCCGTTTAAGACTTCAATCCGACTGACTAACCAGCCCAGTCGTAAAAGTCTGGTGTCAACAGTCTTGTGATCCAGGGTTTGGATGTCTGTACTCGCGTTTGCCTTCATGTCTGCTGCAGTCGGAGCCGTCTCCTCTCTCTCCGCTCTAACCCTCTCTGTTTCCACCTCTGTGATGTGAGTAATCCTGCCTGCCTCCTCCCACTCACATCAAGAGAGAAGGAACGAGGAGAGGACCCGCCGCCTGTGAAACAGAGAGTCGACTGCAGGAAAATAAATTCAGCGTGCGTTGGCACGAGTATCAGCTGTAGGAGCAGAAACTGTACCAAGTGCTTTGTAGCTATACCTGTCAGCTTTCTTTAAAATGGTTTCTGTTTTAGTCTTTGAATAGCAGTGGCCCGGGTTCTGTCATGTCACGAGTCGGCTTCAGCATCGAGGCCTCGTTTGGAGCTTTGGCATTTATTCTGAAAAAAGCTTCAGATTGCTGACAGGTGTTCATTTTCATAATCACTTTTGGTTTGGTTTTATGTTCAGCTTTTCTTAGTTCTAAACTTTTCCTAGGACTAAAACGCTTTAAAGCTGGACATCATAACAGAGCAAAACAGCAATATTATCTCTTCCTCATTATATCTTCTGTATTCTGTGATTGTTGTCCATCCATTCATTGTTACAGTGTGAACAGGAGCAGCAGGCAGCTGTTGGAATATACATTTTAATAGTGCCCAAACATTCAAATAAACATCGCTGAAGAAAGGAACAGTTGTAGCACGAATGCATCATATTCATCCCAAATTGAATTTGTATTTATTTATTTTTGATTGTAAAATTAAGGCATTTTTCCACCTTTTGTCATTGTCTGGATCAGCATGGCCAAACAAATTTACAAAAGTGATAAAATCACAACATCTAAAGAACATTTCAAGAAAAACGTATGTTTTTAAACTTGTCGACAGTGGGTTTTGTTTCTTTTTTGGCAAATGGATTAGACTCAAAATGTGTAGGGAGTCTGTAGCCATAAGTGTACAAAAGCACACAAAAAGAACAACTACACTCAGTGGCAAGTGTATTAATCACCCAATAGCAACATTTCTTTTTTTGTCTTACATCACAGTTATTGCCGATACCGCGACAAAAATTAAAATGACAGTGATATCAAGCTAATACTGTTAAATACCACATTTCGTTTTACATTACTTTGTCACATAAACATGGTTCTGCTCTCAACAATTTCAATATAGGGGGCCATTTCTTACCAAAGACGCTCTCCTGTTTTTGACTAAACTGAAAAATACCTGAATAACCCGAAGTAACACCTGGTGTGTGTGTGTGTGTGTGTGTGTGTGTGTGTGCGTGGTTTTAAAGTAAATGATACAGTCTTTTGCAGAGATTCTTTTGTTGTCTGCACAGAGAAGCAGTGGTGTTTAACAGTGGTTGTGTCTAAGATCAATAGAACGACACTACATGAATGCAACAATGGATGCTGATTTTTCTTTTTTTGTTGTTGTTGTTGTTGCAGCCTGTCTCTTGTTGGTACTCCAAACTATAGAAAAACAATCACATATGAAATTCAGCGTCAGTGCCGTGCCGTAAGGATTACACTTGTAACCCCGTCAGCTGCTTGTTTTTGACTCAGAACAGCCCCGTGAAGATTTTTCTAAGTTTCCAGTTTGTTTTTTTAAGACTCAGCATTCTGGTGTCTGGTCAGAGATTCGTGCTCCTCTCAGAAAATGTTGTGTGCTTTTTTTTTTCTTTTCCTTCCCCCCCCCGGATGGTCCGGCCTCCAAACCTGCTGCCAACAGCAACGACGATGAGGCTGAAGCGTGTTTTCATTTCTGCTCTCAGCAGCCGACTGAGCTGTTTGTCGTATTTTTTCGTCTGTTTGCTGCAGAAAATGTCCTCCTTTGCTGATTTTATGTAAGAAATGTGTTTACTGAGTTTGGGGTCAGTGTTTTTTAGAAATTGCTTTGGGGATTTTTTTTTTTTTTTTAAAGAAAGAAAGAAAATATTGAAAGAAAATATTCCAAATGCGCTCCTGAGGGGATGATGAAACTGATGGGAACTTTGACTGGCAGTGCGACACTGATCTTACCTGGATTCTCAACACTGTCACTCATTCAGTATTTGGGACATATCTTGGATGGATCAATTTCATCGAACACTTTCAGCAGCTGTTAAATATAAAATTCCTGCACTTCCTGCTCTATGTTTTAGTCATTTTGTTTCTCATTTATTTACACTTTCGGCTTTTCTCTGGCTCGTGCCTCTTCATTTTGATGAAAATCCCGATGTTAGCATTATTTGAGGTATCATTACGTTCTAGGAGCGGTCACATTTATCCAGATTCTTACTGATAATTTAACAAATTCTGCTCACTATAATATTTACCACACTTTAAAATTATACTGGTAAGCTCTGCATGTTACAATGTAAAATGCTTATTGCGTCGCATTCTAATTGAATGTTTTGAACATGCACTTCCTATAATATGCATTTTGATAAGAAGTATAATTTCAGATTGTGACCGTATTCTTCAAGCGCTTGAATATGTGTTTAATATTAAATAATCAGTTGTTGATAAGAGTCTCTAGTCAGATTTATTTTGTAATTAAAAAATACAGGATATGGGAGCATTTACATAGAAACTGGGCATATGATATGATACATATACACATTGTAATAGTTGTTACAAAACCTAAATGGATGTCATCTCTCACATGCATATCAAACAATTACAACAACACAATAGGATCAAAAACAGTACAATTTTAGAAGAACTGAGTGACAGAGAGAGCCAGAATGGAAAAAGAAGAAATATGTCAATGAAACTGCATAAATCAGCAAATATGTGAAATATGTTATTTGCATGATGATGATGAACTAGCTGGACGTCATACATTTACAGATGATCAAACACTTCTTCTGAATGTAACTGCTCACATGAAGTAAAGCAGACATACACACACACACACACACACACACACACACTATGCCCCGTCCACACCTGCTCTGAGTACAAATACAGCTTCACAGAGGAATGTCTGTAATGTAAGTGTGTGTGTGTGTGTGTGTGTGTGTGTGTGTGTGTGTGTGTGTGTGTGTGTGTGCATTCTCATGAAACGGTTCTTTGGCAACACACGGAGGCCAAAAACAAAAGTTTTCTTCCCGAGAAACCGGCTGGTAAACAGCGTGCACTCCGCAGACACACACGTCTGGACCAAACATGAGGATCCTCATTGAGAAAAATTCGAACCCGACCCATCCTTTAAGGTTGGGTCGGGGATGTTTTCACATGCATCTTGACACAGTTGTCACTCATCACATTCAGAGAGGGCTCATTCGGAGCTAAAAAAAAATACATTCCAAAGTTCAGCAGAGGCTAACGTGGCTAAATTGGCCATATCCTTGCTGAGCTGTGGCTGAAGAAAATGCCCCTTTTATTTGAATTGTTGGTTAAATGACACAAGTGAAGGTTTTTTGTCTCTTATTACTCACAGTTTAACCTCACTACTAACCTAAACCTTAACCTTAAAACCATGTCTGAACCCTCAGACAGCTACCTATAGAAGTGAGGATCAAATGGACTCATTTTCCAAAAATGTCCTCCCTATCAAAGTTTTGATCACTTTAATCCATACCATGAAATGCTGGAGTTAGTTGTATAATCATGAAGCGAGACAGATGTAATGTCTAGAGTCAGAGCACTTTCTTTTCTACCTCACGGTGTTTATGCTGCCGGGTGTGTTCAGACAGGAAGTGAAGTAGATATTTTTGAACACGGGATCATTTGTGTTCCCTGGCTCCCAAAAGCCAGAATTTCTGTGCATTACCAATAAACTGCCCAGCAACAGAACGTGTCAAGGGGTGTGTATTTGCGTGTTTGTGGTCAGTGTTTCGGTCCAGACCGCAGTCCATTGTGACTCCAGGTGTTTATTCCTCCAGAGGCTCCGGCTCTGCCTCTGGCTCTCTTGTCTAGAGCTCCCCGCCACTCAGCCACAGTCAGTCGGCCATCAGCAGCTGGCTTTGCGTTTAGTTTCACTCGGGATTCTCCACTCAACACTCTACAAAGCTTCGTGATAAAGCCAACTTTTTTTTTTTAAGACATACTTCAATGCGTTATTGGCACAACTCAATGTTATTAGCATCTTGTATTTGAGTCATACATGTTGCAAATGGATTTACTTTGAGTGGAATCAATTGGCGCAAAAAAAGGATGTCTGGTGCACAATTAGTTCGTAGTGTTGGAAAAATCAATGGGTGGCCACTAGGGGCAGCAACACCAACAGCAACAGCGTCAGATTCCCTCACCGGCACGATGCTCCACGACGCTGTCGTCGTCTGTTGCGCTTCACTTGATGACGTTAGAGGGGAAAACATTGAAATTTGAGTTTTTAAATTTGAGTTCATTGATAGTGGGTGACTCGATATTTAGTGACAATTAAATGTTTTTGAATTTTTTTATTTAAAATGATTGCCCTTCATTTAACTGGCTGTATCAGCTCACACTGTCTCTGCTCAATTCAAATAGGTTTTAAGTGCCATTTCAGCAGCGTCTGACAGCCTCCTATACACTGAACCACTTTTTATCCTTTTCTTTTCTTGTTCCGTTGACTTCATTGGATCTTAAGGTGGTATTTCTGCCGCAAATGTTGATGCTTTAATCACATTAGTGTCACTTTTTCCCGCCTCCCTGGATTCCCATTGCATTTACACTTTCTTCTGATGAATTTAGAGAGACTTCAGTTGTCACTCTGGTGCGCTCAAACTTGTTTTCCTTGCTGTTGTGTTGCTGCCCTTCCGTGCGCTCCTGCTCGCGAAAGCTTTCATTTAAGGCAAAAAGTCTTGTCTGCTTTCTCTCATCTCCGTTTCACATCCACTGCGGGCGATGGGTCTTTTCTTTTAATTAATTCATTCCTTTTTTTTTTTCCCTCCCTCCTCCCTCTCGTCTCCCCGCGCAGCAAGTTTGTTATTGTTGTTTGTCAAATTTAGTTTGCTGAGTTGATGATTTACTTTGAGAAACAATTAAACGTCACTTGAGAGGAGAGCGTGGGATGTCTTTGTAATCAAAAGGAAATTAGGCATCAGTTGCTAACATTAGCAGGTTGCAGAGTGCCGTCTCGCTGTTGTTTTTCTTTGTTGGTGTTGGGAGTAGAACAGCTTTTTTTTTTTTTCTTTAGATATCATTGTTTTGGTTAATTTGTTGTTCAGGCTGATAGAGTCTCCGGCTCGTCCTCAGAGCTTTGCTAATGCTGACAGAATAAACAACCAAACACACCACATATATATCAAGATTATCCCCAAAAAATGGCTCTAATGAAACCATGAGAATGAAGCTATTAAAGGGAAATGGAAAGTGATAAAAGTGTCAGCATGAGCGTGTTTAATGTTGACTTTCAGTCTCTTTAATGCTTTTTCCTTTTTCTTTTTTTAATTCTGCACACACACACACACACACACACACACACACACACACACAAAGAAACACTCATGCTCTCCCTCTCTCTCTGCCACAATCACACTGGATCTAGCCATTAAGCTGGATTGTCGTAACAAGTGAGGTTTTACATGTGAAGATGATTACATATGAAATAATTTCATGACAAGTTCCAGATGTAAATGGAAAAAAGTTTGTTTTTGTATATATATATATATATATATATATATATATATATATATATATATATATATATATATATATATATACATATATATATATATATATATATATATATATATATATATGTATATATACATACACATACAACAACAAACTTTTTATATATATATATATATATACATATATATATATATTTTCACATTTTTAAATGAGTTGTCCCTTATAAGCAGGATTCTTCATATTGATATAAATCAGAATCCAAAACAATACAATGAATACATATATTTTTCTATAAAATTACAAACTTTAATATTTACAATGCACAATATTATAATTCATATAATTTTTTTATTGAATGTTGTCATGTATTCGTCACAGTCTAAACCTGAACATTTATTAAAATATATAAATAAAGCTTTTATCATTAATATTTCCGGGATATGAAAATGAAGCTCTTTCCTCTTAAACTCTGCAAAAACAATCTCACATTTTTGAAGGGTGTTCACAATGATTATGTGTCTTAATTTGCACTTATCTGTGCTTGGGAAAATCAGACAAGATATATTGTACGTGTATATCAGATTGTGTGAAATGTAGAGAATGTAGAGTTGAAGTGTCCAGTTTAGTCTATGGAGTTCTAAAGTTCCCCACTGCTTTAAAACTGGTACATTTTACTGCAAAACTTTATTATTTTTTAACCTTAACAAACTCTGAAAGTCAGGCTCAAATTTGGCTTTACGTACGTCACAATGTATTGTGAAGCAAAACACAAAATGTACAGGATCCAGATTGTAAAAAAAAATAAAAAATCCTTATCATGCCATCTTGTAAAAGCACAGATTCACTTTCAAAGTGCCAGACAGACATAAAATCAGATTTTACCTGAAGCTCATCATTTAGCATTTTAGTTTGAATCTAGAGGATCCATCAGCTCCCTACCAGCACCAGGCTTTAAAAAAACAGACCTCGGCTTCCTTTGATATTTGTCATTTAAAGAAGGAATCCTTTTTTGTTTTTTTGTTTTTTTGTTTTTCTTTCTGAGATCTCCTTTTTGAAACAAGACTCCCCAAAAAAGGTGGAATATTTTCAAACCGTGAACCGATTAAATCCTCTCAGCGATCTGACCGGGTCGATCTGCTCCCATCACTGGCTATTTCCTGCTCCCTCTCTCTCCCTCTCTCTCTCTCCGTCTCTCTCCCTCTCTCCTCGGCTCAGATGTGGTTTTGTTTAAAGTCGACAGCGTTAATTAAATTAAGCCAGGTCTTGCAGAAGGCACAGTAGGAGAGCCGGCGGTTCCCGGTGGGCCGCGGGTGGAGGAGGGATGGGGGGGGGGTACAGAGGGTGGTGTGATGGTGATGGTGTGGGAGGGGGGGGCTGAGCTGTTTGGTGAGCCATGCTGCCCCCTTCAGGAGGCCCCAGGTACCACAGAGGAGCCACAGACCCTGTCAGTCAGATACTGTGAGGGTCTGTTAACTGCCTCTACCTCCTGCACTCTCCTCCATGCTGCTGTTCACCCTCGGGCCAGTGTTTACCTTTGCTTTGAGTAATTCATCTAAAATAAACTTTTTGTGTTGTACTCAAAAATAAACTTTTTGTGTTGTACTCAAAAATGGTATAAATGATAGTATATTATTAAACATAGTATGTAAATTAGGCCCATAGTATATTGGAACAGCAGAAGTCGCTGTCTACACTGGCAGCGTGTGTGTGTGTGTTGTGTGTGTGTGTGTGTGTGTGTGTGAATGTGCGCCACTGTTTCCCACCAATGGAATACTTCATGCAATACGACACACACACACACACACACACACACACACACACACAAACACACAATAAAAACGTGTCAATTGAATAAAACAGAAGGAATTAGGAAAATAAAAAGAAAACGTCATTAATTTTCTTGTAAATCAACATTGACAATGAGCATGTGGCTCCAGTTGAGAGTTTCACAAAGAGATTGAAAAAGAACACAACCCGAAAAATATTAACACAATGAAATTCTCAGCCAGCCCTCAGGGTCAGGGTCAGCCCTTTTCTTTTCGTGCCCCAGACTCTTGGAGTGATCTACAAAACACACACGTAAAATCAATTAAAAAAATCAAACCTCTGCGCTTCGAGGTGCAACTGTTTTAGCTGATTTCCACATGTGTTTGTCCTTGTTTTTAAAACTATTTTCTAACCAGACATCATTGTAAATTAGGGCCTCCTCAAGGGTTCTTCATGTTTAAACAAAGGTTTGAGGTCAGTTTTGTCTCATTGACAAGTTGACTGCAGGTTTATATAAATGTCCATCTGAAAAAAACAAAAAAAAACAAAAAAAAAACATTGACCTCACCTCCATGTGTGCTGAAAACGATGTGTGTGAGTGTGTGTGTGTGTGTTAGCATGCTGCTCAAATTAGCGCCGTTGTAGCGGGCCTTGGCAAAAGATGAAATGAGAAAGAGGCTGCTCCACGGGAAGGAAGGGGTGAGAGAGGGAGGGAAGGAGAGAGCGAGAGAGGACGTCTGTACGCAGCTATGACATGCATTGGAGAAAAAAAAAGGAAAAAAAGAAAAGAAAATGTCCGCTGTTTTGTTTTGGTTTGTTTTGTTTGCAGTAAATGCACGGAGCAGGAACAACCCAATACTGCGATTGGTATTTCGGTCAAATAGATGGATTGACAGTCGCAGATGGGTGCGATGCTAATGTGTGTTTTCTCCCGGTACTGACAGTTTGTTCTCAATCAGCGCTCTAGGTATGTTAAGCTGCAGGTCACCATAGCAACAGTAATAATCCCTCCTGCTACAGGTGACAGGTGAAACTACCCAAGACGTGGTTTAACCGATTCCTGACAATCGGAGGAGGGTGTTTTAAACGCAGCCACGGTGAGTGAGCGTCCTAACGCACTGCGAGGTGTTCTGATATAAAACAATGATGGAGTTGACAGAGGAAAAGCAGCAACTTGAGTTATGAATGGTGCCGTTGTCCTGCAGCAGCTTCAGTGTTTATACTAAAGAAACTCAGGGAGCAGCTTCAGCCAGGGATGATCTCATGGTTTAACTGCCTCATACATACACACACACACACACACACACACGGACAGCTGTGTGTTTAGTTATGTCCTGCGGATGCTTCACTGACTCATTCCACTCGAAAACGCTACAGAAACAACTTGAAATATTTGCCTGTGTGTCTATTCCCCTTTTTTTTTTATTTCTAAATCGAGTCCGTTTTGATTATGATCTGATTGTGACACACTCAACGTGTTAAACGAAAGTCTCAGTGCACGCATGTGACTGTGTGTTGTGTGTCTCATGCATGCATGTGACTGTGTGTAAGCTATTTGGTTGGCTCTAAGCCCTGAAATGTCCCACGCTGGTGCACCGGGCCGCCATTTTGTGTCAGATGGGAAACTGACTAATTGAATTACAAGGCATTCATTTGTGTGTACGTACCGCTGTGCATGTGTTTCAATGCATGTGTCCGCTCGTGTTGCTAGTACGTCTTTTTCCCGGAGCACTTTTATTCGACACAAAATTAAACCTTGACATACACAATATACACTTTGTGTACATACACAAACATGCTTGACATATACAGACAAAGAAGCACGCAGCCACACACTATTGTTATATGAATCGGTTATTTTACTTCTGATGATACTCAGCTGTCTTGGATTTATTTCAAAAGTCCATGTTTAAACGTTTCAATGTAAACAAAGCTCAGCAGAGAAAATCAGTGTAGCCTGAGTACTATACTACAGCAGAGTTTGGGCTAACTTGGGTTTTTGTAATGATTTCCATCAGTGCTACATGTATTTTATTCAACATCTTCTCACGTAGGTTGATCAGATGAAAATGTCCCTGTTCCGATGTGATACGGAACAGGGGTTGGGGGTGGGAGTGGTGTCCGGTACATTACAAACACATTGAGTCAAAATTCAAAACTAAGAATAATTTGTTTTGTTCGTGAAAACAACTCATTATCCATAAAACACATTTTATTCAATTCATTTCATCAGTGGCTGTGAGGATTCGTGTTGGCTACAGGCCTTTACATTTAAAAAGGGCTACCCTGCAGCCCCCTCGGGAACAGTGACTGTCTGTGGGCAACACCAAAACTATGTTTCACATCGATCAGTATTTTTATGTTTTATTAGGCTAGAACTAATCAAAACATGGGTCTAATTAAATACATTTTAGGGGGAAACAGGACAGATTTTCTAATTCTAGACTTTCCTGAATTTCTCAGGAAATGTTGTAGTTACTATATAGTTAGTAAAAGGAGGACTCAGTGTGTAGTAAAGCAGACATTTTTATTGTGTGATAGCTAATGAGCGGGCTTGTGGTAGCTTAGCCCTGATGGCACTGTGCTAGCTTCGTGTCCTGTTGGAAGTGTCTTGCTTTGACGATTTTAGGCTAGGTTTTGTGCCCTAATAACTGATGTTATTCATGGACTGCAGTTAGCTTAGCCCCAATCTGCTAGCTTTGAAGGCTACCAGATGTTTGATTGCTGATAGCTCACTCTTGCTAATATTAGGCTGTTGGCTGATATTCAATTGCATGAATCTTTCTCAATTCATATTATATGAATTCTTACACTACCCCAAATTCTTACACCAACAAGGTTTTGCCCTGTTCACTGCAGCTGGATTGCCAGCTAACTTTCTGTTAGCTCATCATGGTGCACTGATGGCTTCCTGCTTACCTTTTAGAGCCAGTGAGGCGAGGATTGGAATAAACAAGCATGTACTAAAATCACCCTCTGCCACCAGCAGCCTCCACATGCCCCCCCTCCTAATGAACTGGTGTGGGAATGTCCATTGGTTGATCAGTCGGTTGTTGATGCCACCGTCTGACCTTTACTTGAGAAAAGGATTTTTTCTTCAACAATTGCTTTAGTGCCTCAAAGGTTTCCTGTCAATGAAATGGCCTCAGCCTGAAGATGTTTGCTGCCTTTCTGGCCTTGTGAGGACATTATTGGCTTCTATCAAGACCCCTTTCTGTCTTTTACACACACACACACACACACACACACACACACACACACACACACACACACACAAAAATGCCTGCTGCAGATGTGAACGTTCCCTTGTGCATTCCTGAGCCCAAATATTTGGCTCCAGTAACAGGCAGCAGAGAGCGGCACTCTGATTTGCTCCAAGGCTACAAGGAATATCACATGGTATCACACACACACGTGCGCGTGCGCGCGCGCACACATGCACAGACACACACACACACACACACACACACACACACACACAAATCATCCTGTACTCGTGGTGACAAAACTGCTTTAAGTTGTTGATAATGTGTCTCAGTTGTCCTTCGCGGCTGCACCAAAATGTCAGACTCAATCCTGCTTTTTATCCCCTCGATTCGAGAGAAAACGTTTTTTAATATTTTGGTTTCCTTCTAGAAAGCTGCTACAGCTTCATAAAATGTTGCAAAATTAAACGTAGATCACGGATTGTGGGCAAGAATAAGTAAACATTTCCTCAACGATGATGAATCTGCGGTACGTTCAAAGATGGCCCACTGTGTCAGAGGGAAGAGTGCTGTCATTTCATTTCTCTTTTGTTTCTCTACTGGGTCACTGACAGCAATATTTGTAAACACAACGTTGTTTTATGTTTTCATTTTCGCAGTTGATTATTAATCCTCAAATGTCAGAGCCTTCTTGAATGCAACACAGAGTAGTGTTTGGAAAGGGGAGCCTGCTGACAGCTAATTGCTGTATTTTAACATGACAAGCTGTCAAAACTGTTTTCCCGTGGAAAAATTAATTTGTGATCACAGAAAAACTCAATGTGAGGGATATTTTTAGAATTTATCGTGCGGCTGCTGAATCTTGACAAGTTTTTAAGCTTGAGCAACTGTTATAAAAGTGTGTGCAAGGTTAAGAATGTTACATAAGGAAGCAGGCGGTCCACTCACTGTATTTGTGCACCTGAGAAGACCACACGAACACATTATACTCTGTGTATATATCCTGCTCTGATGCATATGTTTGGTGTAGACAGTTGTCAATGATACATTTACATGTAAGAATTTATTACCAAAAATAAAATAAAACCTCCAGGAGAGATGAGAAATAATATGGAAATCACTTGCTGAGGAACAAAGGAAGAGAAACAGGGACAAGAAATATCTGTGAAAAAAGTCGAAAAGTCAACCAGAAATGAAGAAAAGATGGTCAACAAGCAAAAAGAAAATTAGCGCAACTAAACTAAAGACTGGAGATTAGAAAAATAAATAAATAAATGAACATGTAAACAGAGACAAAAGGCATACATTTCAATAAATGTTGTGAGCATTGCCTTCAAGCCTGCATCTCAGCGATCTGAATATCAGCCTCAAAACACACACACTTGAAACACACACACCCTGTCGTGTGGCGGTAACGCATGCTGGCGGCGTGGATAAGCCTCATCTTTAATCATTGTTTTCATTCTGAGCACGCTCTGTGTAAAGTATACCTGAGCACAAAGCGCTGAGCGGGCCCCTCACTCAGCGGCAGGTTGGACCCTGTGCTGAGTGAACGGCTCAACAGCAGGAAAGCAAGTTTCCCACCAAGGCCCCTGAAAAAAACTGGTCTTGGACTGGTGAACAGGCTTCAATCGTCCAAAACAGCTGACTGAGCTGAGGTTAACTTTCTGATATTGATGTTTGAAACTTTAGCCAAGAACAGTCCAAATGCCGCGAGGTGATATTGCACCTCCCGTTTCATCAAGGAGTTTGAAAACTATTATCACATCCCAGCCTTCTGCTGCAGCGAGCAACGTTGGTGGAGATGGTTCCCCAACTCCCTGCATGAATTGTGTCCGAAAAAGACATGTTTGCCTTTTGTTTTTTGTTTGTTTGGGGAGAGTCATGTTAATATTTCCAATATGTGTTTAAAATGATATCTTCTTAAAAATGTACTTACCATCTTTCAGAGATGTGAGGACACGCTAGCTGGGCAAACTGGCCAGTCCTCCTTTGTAGCCAGCACCACAAAACAGTGGTATTACAGCAAGGCCTCCACTGTGTTTCAACAAAAATGAGTCTAAAGGCTGCTAGCTAACATGTTCATGGTGTCAGTGTTAGCTAATGTTTGGCGGATAGTGTTCTTTTGTGAATTAGCACCAAACCAGCATACTGCATTGCCTAAAGTGAGGGTTGTGCGAGATTAAAACATCAGTGATCACAATTATTATAAATCATCCTGTAGGGAACATTAATGTTTGTACCAATTTTAATTGCTATCCATCCAATAATTGCATTTTACTTTAAAACAAAAACCTGCTGGTGACATTAGGGATCTCTGAAGTCAGTAGGGTTCATTCTCTGAGGACCATGAAAATCAGTACCAAATGTACTAAACTTCCTTCGCCCATCTCGGACAACGCATCTCATGTTTTCCCTGAGGTTAGTGCTGCAGGCAACCGAATGAAAAGTACAGTTACCTTCAATAAAATAACTAATATCTCTGGGCTTGAACAATGTACACAAACAACTCAACAGAATACCTACATAGCAGTGGTCTAGTCCTTTTTAGGCATGTTATGCGTACATTTTGACTTATGTGTTTGAAATTCCTCAAATTACAAACGGTGAGGTCTCCAATGTTCCGTCAGGTTTACAGGCACTTTTTAAAGATTTAACACTAAAAAGGATCAGCATCAGGCCATAATTGTGAATTATGGATGTTTACCTGACCGCTGTTTACGAGTCGAACAGGCAATTACGGTAACTCCTATGCGACACACCTAGCCTTTAAAGTATAATTTGAATGTCTATAATTCTCTTCAGAATGACCTTAAAGTGGTATTACAAAGTTTGGCTTCACTCAATAAGTTACCCCATACAGCTCCTCCTTTATTCTCAACCTACAGGGAGTTGAAGTAGGTAGTACATTTGCTTCTTTTTTTTTTTTTTTTTTGGGTTTGTCTTTTGGGGTGAACCCCCTCCGTATCGCTTCCCTCCAATTTGTTGAATTTCTCAAAATGTTCCGTTTGTTAGGCTGAAAAGAAAATCACAGAAAAATCACCATAAGGGCTGCTTTGCATTTTTAATTAAGAAACTAACATATGAATATATTTGCATATTATTGAGTTGCAGATTAAATCATGCATACATAATTAGCGTGCAGCAGCGCTCGTTCATTCGCCTCTCTCACTCTCTCTCTCCCTCTCTCTCTCTCTCTCTCTCTCTCTCTCTCTCGCACGCTCTCTGTCTGTCTGCACTGTGCTTACTGTTTTTTCGGCAAGCTGTGGTTCTGATGGATGCCAGACACACACACACACACATCCTCAGACACTCAAACACTCGCATCACAGACACACTTACACACCCTCTCCAAACACTTTGGGTACTCTGTGTGTGTGTCTCGCGCGCACGTGTGTGTGTGTCGCTCAGTTTGTTTTTTTAGGGAAAATTAGCGTCTGATTTTCTCCGTCAGAATTGAGGCCACGTCAGGTTTTTTATCCTGATTACACCGGAGAGAGAATGAAGCACTGGCTCATTCTCTCATCTCACACTCTCATTCATCTAGTTTGTCAGGCTTATTGTCGATCTATCTATCTATCTATCTATCTATCTATCTATCTATCTATCTATCTATCTATCTATCTATCTATCTATCTATCAGCTTGTTAGTATCAGTTGTCATGTGACTGGTCTTGGTACGACCTGAAGGTGTTTACTGACCATCAACAGGTAGCTCCGCCCCCGTCTCAGCGCTCCACAAGTGCCATTATGAGCAAGGCTAATTGGAGTTGTCACGCAGGTCGGACAGAATATCACCGCATACTCAACCTTCATTCAAATGTACCGTCAAGTTAATACTGAGAAACACACTGTAACTGCAAAACAATTTCAAATTTAACATTTTAATACGCGCTAGGCGATTGATCAGCCCATCCTTTTCTGAAAAAAAACAAACAAACATATAGGTCGACTGTGCAGCCTGTTATGACACATCTTTACATTTAGGCAGCAAACTCTACAGTAGTAGTAACTGCAGAGGACATGGATTCAGGTTATGGATTATAAAGAGCAACATTAGTCCACATTAAGAGGAGGTTGGAGTGCACAGACGTTTCAAACCATCAAAGGGACTTTTACCCAGGAGGCCGCTCTTCCTGTCCCATGTAAAACCAAAAGTGTGCACTGAGTGTTTTTTAAACGTACATGGCGTAAATTAAATTGTGCCCGTAACTATGTACCTACAAATGAACTTATTTTAACCCAGACCTAATTCTTCTTCTAAACCTAACCAAGTAGTTTTAGTGCGTAAACCTAAACAAGCTGTGGCTGGACGATGAAGGTTGGGTACGCCCATCAGTGATATACAACAGTCATGTCGCTGGCACCAGCCCGTTCAGTCATTCAGGTATGAGGATGTGCCGGGACTGTGACTGCCTTCCATGTGATCACTGTAACGTACGACTGCCCAGTGCTGCCTATGAGTGGTCGGCTTTATGCGTTCTTGGACATTTTGTAGCATTTTCGCCTCTTTGCATGTTTGGTAATCCATACTGGCAGACAGGAAACAAGAGGAGAGAAAGATGAGATGCAGCGGTGATCTTCAGCTGGAATCCAAATCGGGCCGTCGCATGAACTGTGTGTGGCATGTTTTCTTGAAAATTAGGCTGCGGGAGTGCAACTGGAACAAAATCATTTATACATGTCATCCCAAATCAAGTTTAAGTTTTTTCAGCACACGGCAGATTTCTGTATGTGGTTGACAGAGGAGAAGGTTGTTGGTCCAGGGATAAAAGATTCATGCTGATGGGTCCGTCCGAGCCTGACAGTAGTAATGTAGGAAACGTGTATTAATAGAAGACGACTAAAAGAGGTTTTTGTAGTTTTTCTCAAATTTCGGATTTGTTTATGTTTTATGTTTATTTTTTTCTGTTTGCGTTTGGAGCGCTTGCCATCAGGGATCCCGTCGTGCTTTGGGTGATAGGATGTTGTCATATGAGTGAGCCAGATGTGGGCAACACATGAGCTCTGAAATTGTTATTTTGGTAAATATGTGCATTCCACTGGCTACTAGCAGTTTGTGTTTGCGCTGTAACCACGGCTACAGACAATCATCCGGACTTACTTTTGATACAGCAGAAAATGTATAAAAGTGATGGTTATGAGGCGAGATGTGACGTTAACAGAGTTTTTTAATTACCTCTATACAACGCAACATTCATCAGTGTTGGACATGGACAAATGTCTCCAAAGACTAAGAAGAAGAGTTTTTTGAACACTTCCTGCTCAGATTCAGTGGCTGGTTTGCGCAACAGTTTGATGGAAACAGTTACTGTATATACTGATCTCACCTCTTTCATACTCACTCACAGTCTGCCTCGCAGCACTTAGGTGTGCCTTTGTTTCAAATGAAAGCGAGCGCACCTTCATGTTCCTCTATGTGTGTATAGCAGTGTGTCTATTCCTGTTTCTGTGTGTGTGTGTGTGTGTGTGTGTGTGTGTGTGTGTGTGTGTTGTGCGCATGTGTGTGTGCGTGTAGCTGCCTGCTCTCGACTCTTCAGTCCTGTCGATAACTTTATGTTTGTAAATTCAGACCTGCAACATAAAAAGACTCAAATCAAAGGCTCACAATAGGAAGTGGCTGTATGAAGAGAACAAAGTGCAATCGTGCTGAGTGTGTGTGTGTGTGTGTGTGTGTGTGAGTGTGAGAGAGAGAGAGAGACTGTGTTCTTAGGCCTTTAGGCCAGCACTGTTCCATGTGTGCGAGAGAAAAACAAAGGGAGTTATTGCAAAAATAGGAAGAAAGGGAGGAGGAAGAAGAAAGATAGAAAAAAAAGAAAGAAACGAACAAATGAAGGAGGAGGGGATGAAAAAAAAAAAAAAGGTTGGTATGCTGGGAAAACGGGAGAAGATAAGTAAACCCAGACAACAGGAGAGACAAAAAGAGATGTGGAGAACGGGCGAGAGACGTTGAGAGAGGCAGAACAGCCGAGAGAGGGAGAGAGATTGACAACTGGGCGTCGTAATGTGAAGGAAAATCCTGTCAGCGTGAAATCAGGATGAAATGTGAGATTATAATTCAACCAGGGATTAACTGTCATCTCACCACTAAAGAGGAGGAGGTGGAGAAAGGGGAGGAGGGGTAGGAGGGGGGAATGAGAGGAAAAAGAAAAGGAGTTAACTAAGGGGGGGGAAGAGAGGAAGAGGACGGAAACTGGCAGGAGCATTGAATTTTAAGGAAGTAGGAGGAAAAAGGGGGTGAGGTGAGGTGTGAAGGGGGGTTAACATGGAGAGGGGAAGCTGAGGAGCTGCGGCAGGAGGAGAGGGAGGAGAGGAGAGTGAGGAGGGATGGAGGTTGGGCCAAGGAGGGAGGTGGAGGAGGAAGCAGAAGATGAGGTTATGGGGACGTAGAAGTGGGAGGAAAGGAAGTGTTCATAACAGGAAGAAGAAGAGGCGGGAAAAAGGAGGTGAAGGGAAGGAGGAAATAAGAAAGGGGGGAAGAGAGAAGATGAGGGAGGATGAGAAACGGATGAAAAGAGGAAGGAACAAGCTGTATCGATGGTGACCTTTGGCAGCTTGTGAAAGCACAGTCAAACAATGGCTGCATCCCATTTATGTCTCCAGTCCTCCTTAAATAGATTGTAGACCTAAAGCTCAAGGGTGTCAGTGCTTCCCTAAGGTCAAAGGTTAGTTTTTACAAACAGAAATGAACACGCTCCTCTCTTCTCTCCTCCTGCTTCGCTTTCTCACATCCTCAGTTCTCTCTCTTTTTTCTTCCCCTCCTTATTTCCCCTCTACTTCCTGCCTAGTTTCCTTTTCCTCTCGCTTTTCTTATTCTCTGCTTGTCTCCTCTCTCCTCAACTCTATCCTTTCCTGTCTGCTGTTCCCTCTCCTTTGCCCGTCCCCTACCCTTTTTTGTCCACTCCTCACTTTTTCCTCACCTTCTTCACTCCCGCCTCATTCTCTCTCGGTTCCCGCCTTGGTTCTTTTCTTACTTTCTGTCCCCATCCCACATTCGTCGCTCCCTTCCAGCTCCCCTTTCCACCACTCTTAATCTCTTTCCTCAATTCTTCCTTTCCTCTCCATCCTCTTTTTCTCCCCTCCTTTCCCACTCCGATCACCTTTTCTACCTTTCACCTCCTCCCTTCTCCCCTCCTTTCCCCCCTTCCTCTCTTCCCTCCTCTGCCCTAATCTTGTTTTTTCTTTCCACCTCTCCTCTATCATTTCCCCCTCTCCTCCCTCTCCCTTATCCTCTCACCTTTTCCCATCCCTGCTTCCTCTCCTAAAGCTCCCCTTTGAGCGCTCTTCCTTTCTTCCTCTCCTCCTCCCTCCATCCTCCGCTCTTCATTCTTCTTCGTCTCCCGTGCAGGTTTGTTGACCAAGCAAGGCGTCAGACAAAATTAAAAATGCTGTCTCTGCTTCTTTTTCCCTCAACCGGGTCACTCTTTTTGGGTTCTGTATTTTTTATTTTATTTTTTTCGCCCCACACTCCTTTCCTCCCTCCATCCCTCCATCCCTCCATCCCTCCATCTCTCCATCCCTCCATCTCTCCCTTCATTTCCCATGCAGTCTGGTTGGGTACAATGCTGGGAGCCAGCCAGCGCTGCAGACAGATGGTCCACTTATTAGATGTGCATCAGCCCTCCCTCCCCTTCCTGCAGCTCGCTTTTTAATCAAATTAAAGCCGAAAGAAGAGGAGAGAGAGAGATAGAGGGAGAGAGGGAGAGAGGGAGGTTTGGGACGTCTGCTCGCTTGTTTTGGAGTCTATTATTTGTTTGAATAGGATGAATGATGACGGTGTTAATATGAAATTTGGAAGACTGAACCACTGTCTGTCTGAATGTGTCGACGACTGCCTGTATCGCTCTCTCTCCCCCCCTCGCTCTATTTGTCTACACCTCTCTCTCTCTCTTCTTGTCATTTTGATGATATGTTTTGTTTTGGTTTTTTTTTTTAAAGGGGAATTCCACCAGTTTTACACATCGGGTTCAGAGTTGGTTCTACTCAGCCTGAGGAAAAAGTTGTATATTGTCTCCTGTGGTTTGGAGGAGCTTTGTGAGTCGTAACTGATGATGTCATAGTGATGTCAGCAGGATGATTTTGGCCTTGGCCAGGTGGATGGACTGTTACATATTGTTGTAAATGTTACAAGAGAAGAGAATTTGAATATGGGTCATAATAAGCAGCACAGACAACCTACACGGTCATTTTTACCAATGAGGACAGACTGATGTAGGATCCAGTATTTTTGACTCATACACCCAACATCTGGTTAGACTTTCAAAATAAAGGCTATATGATCAAATCAGCAGTAAAACGTATTGTACCACATCTGGTGAGACTTTCAAAAATAAAGTTTGTAGTCGAACAGTTATCATATAAAGGTATATTATGATATTTAGATATCAACGTCCATGTTTAGGTTAGGTTTAAGCACAAAAACAACTTGGTTATGTTTAGGAAAACATCATATTTCAGGTAGAAATGACCATATGCAGTGTCATGATGTGTCATGATGTAACTCATAGCATATAGCATATGTGCAGTCACGCACATGACGTAAGTGATGTGAGTTTTGTCATTCACATACATTCGCATACTCACATATAACATAAATTAAAATCAAATCTGTCCTGACTCTTGGTAACAAATTGAAATAGAAGCACGCTCTCCTGAGGGGAAGTCCAGTGAATGACACATCCAGTCAGCCCCTGACTCTGACTTTCCCTGCCCTTTCTACTCCTGCACTAGAGAGGCATTTCAGGAAGTGATGAGAGGGGTAACTATGACATCAAACTTAAAAGCGTAGGGTCACTGACCAGGCTGCTGTATTTTACACGTTTGGAGAGAGAACGGACTACAATGTCCGATGTACCATCCTTTTAAAAATCTGTGTCTTGTGAGTTCGCAGAGGTAACACTGAAGGTGACCACACTCTAATTATTAGTAATGATCCTTAACGGCACAGAAAGAAACCGTGTGCACACAACTGTGATACGTCCAAGAAGTCAAAATTTAGGCATAACGTCAGCCTGTTAACTGTGATGAATTTTCACAATGGACAGCTTGGGTCATCATTTTACTGTTCACATTTGATTTTAGGCTGTCGATAGAGTGCAAACATGGCCAACTTTGGTGTACCTTGTTGCTGTACACTCATCCAAAAATGTTAAAGCTTCTTTAAATATCCCAGTACTTGATGGCAGCTCTGCTTGTTGTTGTGGTAAACCTTGGGAGTCGGTGTTTCTGGGTCTGCAAACAAACCTGCATGTCAATCAGACTTACAGTGGAGGCTCTGAGGTATTTTAAAGTATACCTTAACAGTCATTTTCAAGGCACCATCTGACCAGAGAAACTTTGCAATCATGGTGGAAATAAAAACAAAATTATTGTTTTATCACAATGTTTAGATAAAAAATTACATTAAACAATCACAGCCAATTGCTTTGCATTTAAGTGACACTGTGTGCCAGGATAAACAATCATTCAGTCAATGTATAGCACCTCCTATTGGCCAGTGTGAGTGTGAACATTGACTGGTTAAAAAAGGCAAAACTCAAGATAACCAACCAACACTTGTTCTGGGAAAATGTAACATGCCTAGGAAAATAACAACAGACTGAACTCGATTTTTTAGCTAAGTTTAGCTACGCTGCAGAAAGACGTGAGAACAACACAAACAGTTACATCTCCTAATTTTAAAAATAAAACTCCTGGTCCTCCGTCTAAGAAATGTGCTATGTGAAATGATCCAAGTAGACTAATCTGGTTTGTTGGCAGATAGTAAACAAGTCGCAGTTAATCCATCCATACCACTGTGACATATGTATTCAATTGTACTTTTTTAGATTCTTAAAAGATGTTTGCAGGAGCCCCCTGTAGAACCTCAGATTTAGAAAAAGCAAGAAATGGCATTGAAATACAGGGAACGAGGGGGGTGAGGAAGGAAGGAGAAGATGAGAGGAGAGTACAACGAAGGAAATCGGAAAGAAGACACAAGACACAGAATGAAAGGGGAGGAATGAAGGGAGGAAGGAGACAAGAGGAGCAAACGAGCGGGAAGAGGAGGAAAGAAGAGTGCAAGGGAGGAAACCAATGATAGGTAAAGAGAGGAGAAGAGAAAACATCGGAGGAGAGGAGGAAACAAGGGAGGAAGGAGATGAGAGGAGGGAACAACTGAGGAGATTAGGAAACAAGGAAACAGGGGAGAAAAGGAAGAAATGAGGGGGCGAGGGAGGAAGACAGAGTTGAGGAACACAGGGAGGAGTAGATGAAAAGGGAAGTAAAAAGAGGAACCAGGATACTGGGTATAAAGGGAGGAAGGAGACAACAGGAGACAACAAGTGGGGAGAGAAGGAGGCAAGAGTTTAAGGGAGGGGAGGAGAGGAGAGGAGAGGAGGATGAGAGAGCAAATAGGGAAGGATGAAAGATCAGAGGAAGGGATCAAGGAAGGGTGAGGAGACAAGGGCGGAGGGGAGGAGATGAGATGGCAGAGGAGGAGAGGAAAGAGGAGGAGAGAGGAGGAGAGAGGAGGAGTGTGTGCTGAGAGGAGCGCGCGGTGGAAAAAGTGAATATTCGGCTCAGTTCAAAGGCAGGCGGCGATCTGCAGCCGCGCGCGAGGAGGGAGGGAGGGAGGGAGGGAGGGGGGGGAGGAAGGAGGGATGACTTCCAGATTTACTGTGGAAAGTTGAAAGAGTGTCGGCGACCGCGCGCGCGTGTCCCCGCTCGCCTGTGTGTGTGCGTGTGTGCGTGTGCGCTGCGTTTCAACCCTCTCTCTTTCCGTGCATTCTCCGCTCGCGCGCTTCTGTGTGTGTGAGAGAGAGAGAGGGAGAAAGATAGAGAGAGGAAGAGAGAGAGAAAGAAGGGGAGAGAGGGAGGGAGAGAGAGAGAGAGAGAGAGAGGGGGGAGGGAGAGAGGGAGAGAGAGAAGGGGAGGGGCGCTCCTCGCTCTCTCTCTCTGCCTACTTTGCATATTCCGCGTGCCTCGGCTCGGCCATATGGGAAAATGCAACTGAAGGAATTGTCGGCGGGGAAAAAAAACGCGCAGGCAGGAACACGCGAGCGGAGCGCCGAGAGTTCGAGATCATAACAGATCCCCCCGAAAAAAGTTCGCGCAGAGGAGGAAAAAAAGAGGAAAAGGTGGAGAAAAGAGAGGCGAAGGGGCGGGGGGAGCGTCACACACCAAAACAGAGAGAGAAGGGGAGAGACACGCCGCGAGAGAAGAGGGAGAAATAAGAGTTTTTCTTCTTTCTGCGGAGGAGAGGAACGATGTATTGTGCGTACACCATCCCCGGGATGACAGGCAGCTCACTCATGTACTACTACAACGGCAAAGCGGTAAGACACTCCAGCATCCCTTCTTTCCTTTTCTTTTTCCTTCCTCCGAGAGGCTTTGGGAGTCAGGGGAAGACGCGGGCTGGAGAGAGAGAGAGCGAGAGGGAGAGAGAGAGGGAAGTGGAGAGAGAGAGAGAAAAGAAAAGAGGAGAGAGGGAGAGGGAGAGAGAGAGGAGGTGTGAAGGTGAAGAGTGTCGCTTTTACGCACCAACTTCACAGCGCGTCGGTTCGCCGCCGCGCGGCAAAGTGCGAGCGGACTGTGAGCTCTGTGTCCGTCTGTCGGGGGTTATTTTGGGAAAAACAGCAGTGCTGTTGTTTATCGGGGGAAATAAATGAGCGTGTGTGTGTGTGTGTGTGTGTGTGGATAGTGACAGTAGCCGCTGTAGAGTGCCGTAGCGCTTGGATAAAAGGTTGGACAGACTCGTGAAATGTGATCAGTGCGTGTGTGTGTGTGTGTGTGTGTACCATCACACCTCCGCTATATTGGAACAATGATTAAAAAAAAATAAAAAAAATTCGTCCCAGGATCCATCCCTTCCTCTGTTTGTCTCCCGGATTTTTTTGCGCATCGGACGCTTCCAGGTTCATCTTGGAATAATCCGCTCGCAGCTTTTATTTCTGTCGCTTGATTTTAATTTCTTTAAATGGACGTAAATGCACAAGTAAGGCTCTTACTGTTAAGTTGATTTTTTTTTTTTTTTTTTTTTTTATCTCTCAGCTGAAATGCCACACGCGTTGTCCTGGTTGTTTGTCATATTTCAAATTTTTCCTTAAACCTCCTAAATTGTTGATTTTTCTGCTCTAATTTGGCCTGAAATTATTTATTAATTGTTATCAGTAATTTTACTCATAATGTCGAAGTTACATTTAAGGCAGAGCTGTTAAATTTGCCTTCCCTTGATGAAAGTGGTATTTAATATTAATACCAGTCAAATTCTGAAATGATTTCTGTTATTTTTAATCGACTTCGTGCCATTTAAATAATAAAAATAGAGCAAATTCCAAAAATGAGGAGGCTGGAGGTTTTCCCAGCTGTCCATCTAAATATCTGTGTGTGTATGTAGCTGCAGACACAACGCCTGACATTCTTCTGTTTTTGACAAGAAGCTCGACAGTGTTGCACAAATCATGAGCCGCTGTCTGAACAGAAAAAAGAAAAATACATCTGAGAAACTCATCCAGCAAATAAGCGGTCTGACCTCCAGTGAACCTGTCTGTCTGCCTGTCTGTCCATCTGTCTGTCTGTCTGTCTGTCTGTCTCCCAGTAACCCCCACCTGTAAAACACCAGTAACAGGGTGAAGTGATTTAAAGAGGCGGGGGGGTGGTGAGGTGAAGGCTGGAAATAAGAAACAGTGTGTAAAGCAAGGCGAAGGTGAATGAATTTCACAGGTTTTCTTTTCGCGTTAAAGCAGGAATGTCTGCGAGTCGCAGGTGTAAATGAAGATGGAAGGCTGGGATTTCCTACGGATCCACCTGTCAGTGAACTGCCTGTGGCCCCTCTGTCTGCCTTTGTCTCACCTTTGACTCTTAATTGCCGCTTTACACGAGTTTAGGGGAAAAGAAGGAGACGATAAAGAGGAGACGACAGCCAGCGCGGAGTCAAAAAATGAAGGATTGATAATGTAGGAAGGAAGGAATAATGATTTGAAAAAATATTTCCGTGTTTGAATTTTGAAAGCCCTCTTACCATATCAGAAATAGTTTTATTTTAAATGAATGATAATACATTTATATTAGCACCATACAGGCCTTCTGAGATGATCTATCGGTCAGGAACTAGACAGTAGCTGTGACTGTTTTCACTTACATGAAAATATTTATGTAATAAGAAAGAAAGCAGATATTTAATTATCGTTTTCTTTATTTCTTCGAGAAAATATAAGGTTAGATTTTTGCGGAAAATGTTTTAAATGCTGCATTTTTTTGTAGTTTTTACATGTCTTTATTTCTATATTGTGTATGAACCTCATTTGATTTAATTTTTGTGGTTTTATTTTTTTTTCTAAATCCTCTTGTATTTAATGTATTTGAAACCTTCTATACGTGTATTTGCACATTGGTTTTTGTAGACTGTTATGTGAAAACAGTGAAATGGTGCAGATGTCCTGGTTTCAGAGGGATCAGTAATCTGTGCTCAGAAGGTTTTGTAGCTGCTGTGACCTGTGCAGCTGTAAACAGAGCCTCTGTTGTTTGAACGCTGCCACACCAACAGTCGTCCTCTGTCTTCTCCGAGCCTGTCGGCTCTCCGGCCTCCATCCGGCCGCCGAGCGCCTCAGCCCCGCGCTGTCGGCCACGGGCTCCGGAGCCTTATGCTTTTTGTACCCGCTCTCTCCCCGTAGTTTAGGGCCTTCTTTGTATCTCGTCAGCTTCGCTCGAAGCCGGAGCTCTTTAGTTCGGCGATGCCACGGGGCTCGGTGTGGCACCGCTTTGTTTGGCGGCTGGCTGCTGGATGGCACATTGTGCCGACGGTCTTGATCCGGTGCCAAGCTCCTTTCCATCTTCACTTTACCCCCCTGTCTCGCTCTGTCTGTCTGTGTCACAGCTTGTTTACACCCGCCGACCGCTGGCAGAAAAGAGAAAACACACAAATAAGAGAACCGCCGTAATAAAGTGATGCTGTTTGTCGTCTCGTGTCCTGGCTTTACCCAGCTGGGTTGAAGGTGTGATTCCGTGGTTGTCTGAAAGCAGATTCAGGCAGGTCGGTGAGGTATGAGGGCAGAGAAGTTGAGTGAGTGGAAACTGGGGCAGAGTAGTCGGAGTTGGAGAGAAGAGACAGAAAGGCTCGGACAGATCTGCAGCAGCAGCAGCAGCAGCAGCAGCAAGCTGTAGCCCGGCGAGACCAAACAGTGGAGAGGCTGAATTGGGGCTTTGGTTTGGGGAGAGTGTGGGGGAGGGAACGGGGGAGAGAGGAGGAGGGTGAGGGCCGAGGCCCGAGCTTCGGTTAGCGGCTGTCGGCTCGCTAACTTAAGCTCCAGCGGCTTAATGAGGCAGCAGAAAGCTCGGCTAAAACAAAAGGCCTCATTTAAAGCCGGCCCGGCCAGCCGGCTATTGTTATGCTAACACAGCATTTGAATATTCAGTAAGTTTTAATTAGGAGAGTCCTGAAGCAGCCTGCCAAAATCCTGCAGTCCTCTCTCAATGTGCAGCTACAGGAGACACACACTTTAAACACTTTAAACAGACGAGTGTGTCGGTCTGCAATTTATTCTGCTTTTCTGAGACAGACGACACTCAGACTGTGAGACGATTTTAATTAATTTCGTATGGAATTCATCGGGGTTTTTTTTTTTGGTTAATGTACTCCAATTAAAGCTGGATACAAAACAACATTTGTTTTTAGTCTATCTGGTCACAGGAATGTAGACTGAGAGTTTTCATAATGTTTATTCAAAATGATTTTTCATTTTTAGTCAGTGTAAAGAACTGTACATTTAAATACATTCCTAATTCCTAATTCCACATTTACATTTATTTTCTCTTAAATTGACATTTGAGGTCTGTGGCTGTTGAACACAGGACGCTGCAGTTTAAAATCACAACCAGTGGAGTGGAGGTCAAAGGTCAGGGCCCAACTGTCTTGATAGAATATCTGTGTTGAAAAATAATATTGATCTTATTTTCTCATTGTATTTTATTTTTTAATGTAGTGGGTTTTTTGGGGATAAAATCTTCAAATCTGACCTCGACTCACACAGTCTCAAAGTTTGATATGAGGATGAGGTTTCGATCAGATTTAATAAAACGTGTCCCACTGTTGACAATAAATAGATTTTATTAGATTTTAATGACAAAATAATATCAGTGTTATGTAATAACGATTTCATTAATTGACTCAAGGGAAAATTAGCAATATTAGAATATTAAAACCACTTGAACTCCAGAGTGAAGCTTTTCCTGCCTGCAGTGGTGAATATGTTAATGTGTGTGTTCTGTGTGTGTTCCGCAGTGTGATCTGTGTCTCTACATTGTCTCTCTGTACATGGAGGCATTGAACACGGGTGTGTACATCGCATGTTCTCGTGCGTGCGTGGTCAGTAGTAAATAGAGTGAAGGCCAGTGTAAGTGTGCGCGTGTATGTGTGTGTGCTGCCGTTCTGAAGCCGGTGTGTGTGGACATCCTGTGTGCTCAGTAGGCTGGAATTAGAGCGCAGCGTGTTATGCAATTATAACTTTATAAATAGACGCATTGTGTGTGTGTGCGTGTGTGTGTGTGTGTGTGTGTGTGTGTGTGTGTGTGTGTGTGTGTGCGTGCATGCTGTGTGTTAGGGCCTCCCCATCTGCTTGAGTTATAACAACTCAAAAAAAGCCAATTTGATCGCATGTTCTTTTTTTGTGTGTGTATTAAGCACAAACTTAACTGTTACATACATGAACCATTGTTGAGTGTGTGTGTGTGTGTGTCTGTGTGTGTGTGTGTGTGACATGTGTGTTTGTGTTTCACAATGCTCCTTCTTCATATTTATCCTCAGTTTTGTTTTTTGTAAATGCTGAAAACGTGTCTCTGTCTCTGACGAGTGTGTTTCACACATGTGTGTGTTTTCAGTTTTCTGACATCTGCAACGTGTGTGTTGGCGTACAGTGTGTTTGTTATATAAGGACGGAAAAATTTCATTAAACATTGAAAAAAATCTGTCCGTCTGTGTGTGTGTGTGTGTGTGTGTGTGTGTGTGTGTGTGTGTGTATGTGTGTGTTTATGTCTCTCTCTTCTGCACTAGAGAGTCAGTGTGCGTCTGTTGTGTGTTTCTGAACACTTCCATGCACTACGCTGAACCTTTTTTGGTATACGATGATTAACAGTCTTGTGCTTAAAAATATGTGTGTGTGTGTGGGCGTGTGTGTGTGTGTGTGTGTGTGTTTTGAGTTTGGGCGCGTGTGCATGTGTGTATTCTCTCTCTTCGGCACGAGAGAATCAGTGTGTGTTTGTTGTGTGTTCCTGAATACTTCCATGCACTCTGTGGAACCTTTTTTTTTTTGTACATGATGATCTTATGCTTAAAAATAGGTGTGTGTGCGTGTGTGTGTTCGTGCGTGTTTGTTTGTGTGTGTGTGTGTGTGTGTGTGTGTGTGTGTGTGTGTGTGTGTTGTCCAGCCGGTTAAAGCCTGACACACCATTCAGGCTTAAACTTAATCCCTCTGCATCAGATTATCTGACACTGATGCCGCTGATACACGCCGATACACAAAGAACTGCAGACACACACACACACACACACACACACACACACACACACACACACACACACTGCACTGCTGCACCATACGCACTACACTCTGATTTGTATTATCATGAAACAGGAATGAAGCCAAATGGTGTAGCGATGTGTTCACTGACCACCTTTTAGGCTGCGATTACTTGTATCACAGACGGACTGTACGTGATGCTGGTTATTGTTAGAGGTGTGTCATCGCTGCCCCATTTTTATTTTTGTAATGTGTACACAACATGGAATGAATCATCATGTTAAGATTTTCTTTTGTTAATCGTCAAACAAAAATATGTTATGTTGGAAGGCTTTGCTGCTTATCCGAATCTGCTCTAAAATATTCGAAGCCCTGTGTTTTAAAACATGTCGACCACACTTCTGATGAGGAGCAAACACATTCGTTTCACTCAAAAAAAGCACCCCGACGTCCACACACTGTACGTATTTACGGCGTGGATTGCGATGAGCCCTCTCTTCTGTCTCTCGCGACTCCTTGTGTGTTTCTGCTCTTCATTACTAATGTAGAGGGAAGGGCAATTAGCAGGTCATTAGTGATGTCACTGTTGTCGCATGTTTGAAATATAAATGTCAGAGTGGCTGCTGATGAAGAGCTGGTGCGCCGCTGATAATGACACCTTTTTTCCTGTTTAATCTCGCATGAAGACGCGACTTTGCTTCATCCGTACGTATGTGCCTCGCATACCACTCGCACCGTAGCACATAGGTTTTGTATATTTTCCGATGCGTTTTTTTTTTTGTAGATTCTGGTTCAGGTGCTGCAGCTGTCTGTGTGTTGATGAGCTCTGTTTAAATTCAGGGTCATCTTCGCGTCTACGTTTACTTTCCCGTTTTTTCTGAACGTGTGGTTTTAGGTCCGGGGTTAATGCAGCTCCGGTGTGTTGTGTTTAAATGTGGCCGCGAACTTGAAACGATGCATAATGGTGGTTATCAGAGGGAAAGTGAAATGCAACGTTGAGTTTATTTTATCTCTTTTTTTTTTTTCTTTTTTTGAAGTGGTTTCATGGCTCTTTACATCCACCTGCAGTAAGACAGAGACAGGGTGAGCTGGGAGAACAGCAGCCTGTATGATGAAAAGACCCAAACATGTGGTGTTTTGTAGAATTTATTGCGTTTAGTGGACAACATATTACAGAGGTTTACACAAAAATCACATCGTCCCAAATTTTCAGTTTTATCAGATTTTCTTTTTTCTTCCTGTCACAATTGGTCGAAATTGTTCAGCCGCCAAATCAGAACTCTTGACCTGAGGTACAAACTTAAGCCCTGCCTCCTGTTATAGGGCGAGCGCTTGTCATACACTAAAACTCAGCTCTCTCTTCCAACGTCAACAGCACCTCGGTATTCATTTGAACCATTTCTGTGAGTGGCTTACATTTCAGTCGGCGACAAATCACAGATGTGACATCAAAAACTCAAATGTGTGATCACGAGCTCCACACACATACTCGGTTGTGAAATGTCTAAATCTTTCTAACGCAAACACGTGTCGTCCCAAAGCAGATCGTCACTCTTCTTCTGGGTTTCGTTTTTTCTTTCACAGCAAATATACAATTTTATTTAAAAGGATGCGGGTTTAATTGGGGGAAAAAAAAGACAAAGGATCAAGAGCCGGAGGACAAGAGAAAGAAGGAAAAGAGATGATTAATCAAAGACAATCTGATGAATGAAATTCTACTAAATAATAATACGTGTACAGCTGGTCACAGATGTTTAAAGATCCCCTGAACACGTTTAATGGCTACATAAAAGTTCTTGAATGTGTTTCTGACACATTTTTTGCTGAGAAAAAAGTATTAATACCACATTACTATATTTAAAATGGCACCGATTCCTTTTCCTCATTTGAAATTAGACTGAACACATGAAAGTGCATTTCAAAAGTGGACACAAAATGTCTCCTACGTCCATTCTCACTGTGTTCACTGGAGGCTTTAAGTTTCCTGATCAAACTTGTGCACTGAACGCTCAATTTTGGACCGGAATTGGCTTCTGAACTACTTGTGATGTCACAAATCATGTTCATAGGCCCGCCTCCTCAAATCAGATTTTTCTGTGAGCACAGAGTAAACGTACACTCTCAGCAGTGAACGTGAAAAACAGCTTTCGAGTGTCAAACTCTCCAAGACAGTGAAGCTCAAACGTCCAAGGAGGAACAAGAGGAGAGAGGTGTTTGTGACTGGAGGTGGACTTTAAATAAATACCAAGTTATTTGAAGCTGGTCCTGGGTTTTCTGATGTCTCCGCTCTTAATCCTCTTTTAGTATTTAGTCAAAATCTGACTGAATTGTTCTGTCGTGCGGTTGATCTCTGATTCATCCGTTGAAGCTCCCCTTAGTTTTGAGAGGACAGACTCTGTCAGAAGTCGTGTTACATATGTTTATATTTGGTCCTAGAGAGCTTTTATAATAAAGACTCCGGGACACGTTGAATCAGTAATGATGTGCCTGAATGCAGCTGGAATGTGTCATAAACAGCGAAAATAAACAGGATCCGCCGTGATTCATTGATAATATGCAGGTTGTGTAAGAGGCACTCTGGTCAGTATTTCTCTCTCTGTCTTTATAAAGGTCGCAGCTGCCAAACTGATGTGCGTGCGTGTCCACACACACACTAACACATAGTCAAACAGTGAGTCATCCGTGTGTGTGTGTATGTGTGTCCCATAAGGGAAGGTGGACTGTAGCAGAGCAGAATGGCTCGGCATTCTTTGGATGACTGGGAATTTCCACCCTGACCTGTCCGTGGTAGGAGAAGCTGTGTGTCTCTGAGTCGCAGGTTTGATTCCCGGTGACTGAGCGTCTGCCAGCCCGATCAAACCTCGGAACATCAAGGTCAGCTGGCAGATGAGGAGGGGCAGCCGCGGCAGTAGACGACGCTTGGTGTGTCTGGTTGGCTGGCGGTGGATCCACACAGACCATCAGGGTACAGAGGCCTTTTAGCTGCACAACAAGCCCTCTGGCAGCCATGTTGGAGTTGTAGAGACCTCAGTGTCAGCGACTATGACCTGCTGATCGGCTGCCTTTGCTGATGAGGCTCATCTCTGGCTTTTTCAAGTCTTTTTCAATTGATCGTCAATAAAACTGACTGATTTATGTTTCTGTCTGTTAGTCAGCACATCTGATGAGCGTTATCAGTGAGATCAGGGAGGTGAGCCACAGTGTGTTCAACCTGCTGCATCAGGACAAACTATACAGAAGTATCTGCTGCCATACCACCAGACTACATTGGAAGATGTGACTGTGTGTTTGTAACACTTGATTTATTTTGCAGCTTTGGTTTGACTTGTACTCACTCAGCTTTCATTTGTAAAACGCTGTCTGTGTTACATTATCACTTCAGCTCTGGTCCTCTGTGCTGTGATTGTCTGCCCGGCATGATTCTTCTGTTTTGAGGAGGACTTGGTTCCTCTGCTTTGTGGCTGCTGTTGCTCACTCCTGTTCCTGTGAGCTAGGTACAGTGCTGATTCTTAATGGCTCATTTGCTATGTTCTCTGTGTGTGTGTGTGTGTGTGTGTGTGTGTGTGTGTGTGTGTGTGTGTGTGTGTGTGTGTGTGCCAAAGCCCATTCTCACATGTACTAAGCACAAGCTTCACAGCAAAAGGCAAGCTTAAGTAAGTTAACATTTTTGGCAAGAGAATAAAGAAAAGCTGTGTGCTCTGTGTGTGTGTGTGTGTGTGTGTGTGTGTATGCATGTATAAGACACCCGTCTAAACCAGTGCTGACACACTTGTTCATAGTACCCCTGCAAATACACACACACACACACACACACACACACACACAGCCTACCCAGTCTTCATTATCAAAGTGGAAAATGGGGCTGTTGTGGTTTTGTTCAGCGTGTGTGTGTGTGTGTGTGTGTGTGTGTGTGTGCCTCTGCATTTTAGTGGGTCAGTCATGCTGTGGTGAGCTGTTAGGGAGGCTGCATGGACTCGCTGATAAACACTGGACAGCTGTCACACTTTAAACAACAAGACAACAAAACTGTGTAACACAATGGAGCGGAGTACAGCTGAGCGGCAGCTAGCGGCGCGTTTGAGCTCAGACAGCTAGCGCGTATTCTGTCGCCGCTTTAGCTTCAGCGGCGGTGACAGTTTATGTGAGGATCATACAATTGAGTGTCCAGTCAGAGCGCTGGAGGAGCGTTTTTGGGTGTTTGACGCCGCTGACACTTATATGGGGCCTTCAGGTGCAGCATTGAGTACTGTCTCTATAAAATCGCTGGTGTAGCAGTCGTGATTTCATAAGTGGAAATGTTGTGAGAGATATATATTTTTAAAGGTCAGAGCACATGGAAGTATGTTTTTTATTATGAAACACTTTTTTGTTTCTGACACTAAAATGCAAGATATGCAATAATTTATGAAGATGGGAGAAGGCAGCATCTGTCTTTACTATCTTTGGAAGACCTTAATGTAAAACATTGTGTTCTTGTGTCTAATCGTGAAGGTGTAATATCACAGCTTACTCTGAAGGCAGCACAACGAGCAGTCTGTGTTGATGTCTTTCATATTTAGCTGAGACTGACCGATATTCCTTTTTTTGGGGGGCCTCTAAAAAAAATAAATGACACAAAAACAAAAGTTTTCTTATGGGCACATATCAGCCAATATCAGATATATCGCTCGGGCTCATAAGGAAATCTCTTGAATTAAATATTAATATATATATTAGGTCTCAAACTGTATTTTATTTTGAAGGTCTGATTTGGAGCATTCCATTTACCATTTTAGTTTTTAGTTTTTTTGTCAGAATTAGTACATCTCTTTAGCTGCGCAATCAGAAGTTTTGAAACCAACGAAACTCAAACTGACCTGAATTTTTCGCAACAGAATTTCTAACAGTACAACTACATATACTATATCAGCATGTTTAGGTTTGTTTTACACCGTTTAATCTTACCTCGCTGTTTGTTCTGAAATACCTGTATGGGTCCCCAGGCATTGGAGAAGTAAATCCCTTCATGTACGTCTGCAAAATACATTTTCATGTTTGGATTGTATGTTGTATTAATGGCGTCTCATTCCTGCAGACACCTCTCTGATCGATTGGAGAATGCACTGGAAGTGTGTTATATGTTGAAGCAGAAAGTCTTCCCTTCACTCTGTATTGTGCTGTTGCAGAGTAGTTACAAAATGAACATGAGTTTCTGAGGACACTGTGTCGTGTTTTTATGGAGAATTGCACAACCAGCCCCTGCAGTGTTAGTGCCTCGCTCCGTGCTGACTTGTGAATGAAACAAAGCGCAACGTGATATGTGTAGTTTTGAAGGGCAAATGAAACGTTTTCATGTTGAAGTGGGTACATTTCTGTGTAGAATAGGCTATCTACTGGACATTCACAACACACAGACAAACACACACACACACACACACACACACACACTGGGGCATAGTGAATGCCGGTGTGCCACGCTGAGAGAACCGTTGGTGTGATGCCCATTTTGTCCCGCGCTGGCACTGCCAGGCTACATGCAAATAGGTCAGACATACACACACAAACACACACACATATGTGCACTGAAGACATGATGCACACACAGAAACACACACATAATAAACAAGCTCTAAAAACAGTTTGGGGCTCCACATCCTGCTGTCACTCTGTCTGAATGTTTGTCTCTGCATTCTCTGAACAAAAAGATGAATCTATCTATCTATCTATCTATCTATCTATCTATCTATCTATCTATCTATCTATCTATCTATCTATCTATCTAGAAAAAGCTGTGTATGTGATCAAACATCTGGTTAACACGATGCCGTCTGTTTTCACTCTCCATCCATCTACATTTGTTCTATGCCTCTGTTAGTGCTCCTCCCCAGCCAACAGCATCACTGCTTACACACACACACACACACACACAAACACATCCATCAATAACCATTGTGATTGATGCTATCCAGCTTCCATACACAGGCCTCCAAAACGGCAGCTATACCTGGTTGTGAAAGAAAGAAAGAAAGAAAGAAAGAAAGAAAGAAAGAAAGAATGGGGCAAAGACAACAAAGAGAAATAAAGGAAGACATAAAGAAAGAACAAACAGAAAAGAATAGTGCAGCTCTGGAGTGCTGAAGTAATCAGCTCTTTGATCTGGCTCCTTTATTATTCCAGTGTGGGCCAAATAATGGAGTCCTGATTGTGTTGCTGGCAACCAGCGAGCTTCCATATGTTGGCTATTAGAGGCTCTTACCGACTGCGTCTCGCGCTGCTGCTGAAAACGGCTTCTTCTGTCGTGCTTTCTGAGGGGCCGCAGGTTCAGGTTGAGACAGGGGAAATATTAGACTTAATTTGTTTGATTACTGACAGCGTTTCTGCTCTGAAGAGCACTTTCAAGTTGAGGGAAACGTGAATAGTAGATTGCAGTGGAGAGATGGTTTAATATGTACTCAAACGGAAGGACATGCTTTTTGAACCATTAACATAAATCGAGAATTGAATTATTTGTGTAAAGGTTGTCATCAAAGAACGTAAACTTTCTGTGAGGTTGGATATGAGGTTAGATGCCTTCTGCAGGTTCAGAGATTAGAACTCTGACTCCCCTCTGTTTAATGTCTTATCGAAGACTTTCTCACTGCAGCTGGAGGAAGCCAAGTTCGGCTCTCCGTGTCACACTCCGTAGTGTGTAAGCTAGCCTCGCACATCTTCATCTTCTCCACTCTCCCACCACACTTTTGGTTTATTATTGAACGAGTGTGGGACATTTGGATAGACCTCATACCTAAACGACTTAATATGTCGATGTCTTACCCAAAACAACACAACAAGGGACAGGTTAGAATAAGTCCTTGCTGACGTTGGGTTTCTCAGAGGACATGAACATCGGTCTTCCAGGTGAAAGCCTTGAACCCAACCATTCACCCAACTGGCCTGCCTTTGTGGACTTTCGTACTCTCTCTACTACCTGACCTGACTTCCTCCTTTGCTACCGTAATAATTACTATGGCCACTCGAGGTCACTGCATGACAATAGACATATATATGGGTTTTTCCTGCTCGCACAGTAAACCTACAGTATATGGTTGTTATCGGGAACACCTACAGTGTAGGTTCGTCACATTTCACTTAACGCCCGATCAACGTCTTGTATGTGATCGGTCCATCTTGTGCTTTAACTGTATTCACCAGAGTAACTGTGCTGACATTCAGTTTGTGATATTGAGCAACATTTGGAAGGCTGGTGTTCTTGTATGAGCTACTTCTACTGAAGAGCTGTACACGCTTTCAGTTGCGTGTTTGAAAGGAATGTATGATGTCGACTGCCTCCTCTTGCTCCCCTGAGTTTTTGATGCACTGATTGTAAGCCACTTTGGGCAAAAGCGTCTGAATGTATTGTAGGTCACTGCGGTGAGCAGAAGGTTTGCAGTGGATTGGTTTTGGTTGATTCAACAAGTTAAAATCCATCAGAAACTGGGTGGAAAAAACACGAACAGCCCAATTTGAGCAATCTCAGTTCTTCTAGTCTCGACGTGGCATATCCATAGCAGTTACATTGTTGAGGAGGTGCACATCAGTTACAGCCATAATCCCTTAATGCATAAATCCTCAATGAGCCTGAGGACAATGTCCATTACCCTGTTCCACAACTTACCCCAGTGAGATAATTTACTGTAACATTATTGGCCAGTTTTTCTTCAAATTTTATCAAACATTCCTGCTCCCAAAAGGATGATTCCCAATTATTCTAAGCCACCTGACTGTTTATCTGGTGCTTTCATCAGGCTGAAGTGACCATTACTTCTGTCCTTCATCTTTTGGGTACACAACAATTTATCTCAAAATGTAGAAAATGACAGATCCTGCTCCTCAGAGGATGGACCCTTTCAATTATAATGATCTCTATTTTAGCTATGCTGTTGGTAATTCACTGACTAAATCATCAGTAGGTCATCATCATCATCATCTGCTCAGTCCAACACCTCAGTGTTTCTTACTGGTTACTTTGTAGCCACAGACTGATGACTGTAGAGGCAGACAGGCCGACGTCAGGCCCAGTGGAAACATGACCAAAGTGCAGTGAGTCAGTCCACACAGGAGGCCGATACTCTAATTCTTATTAACGTTTTCATGTATCACCAGCCTGAACGGGATCAGAATCAGATGTTCAGAGGAACCGTCCGCTCCGTTTGAACCCGTTGAGGTGGGCTTGATTTAAGCTGTCAGACTCTTGGAACGACCTCTGAGGCCGTAATATCTCCAGAGAAATAAGAGCAGTGAGCTGTCCGCATCCTCTGGCTTCTATTTACTGATTTAATGTTGCTCTTTTCTCACAAAATGTTTTGTGCATCAGTTTGAATTTTATTCATCGTGAGTCTGAATTAAGATCAAACAGAAGTGACGTGTTTGAAAGTGCTGGATGGTGATGAAGCTTTGCAGGAAAGGATGCAGAAATTTAGATCAGATGATGTAAACAACTTATGTGACTGTCCCATCTGCGGGACACCGAGGCCTCTGTTTGCAGTTAAAACTCCCTCTCAATTAATTTTACTGTTTAATGCTTTTGTTCTAATCTTTTTAGCCATCTTATTTACATTTTAGAGATGCTTGTATATTTCGTAGTCTATAGCTGGAGAGTGACGTGCACAAACGAAATTCCATGCAAAAAGATATTCAGCAAAAACATGCTGTCCCAGTTAATTTTTCATAATTTATTGTTCTAGATTTGGTGATCATAAGAAATCAATCAGACCACTCTGAGGTAGATTTCTGACCTTGATCTCTTTAAAAACGCGTTCAAAACAACTTTCTTTTTAGATTCACACAACCCTTCAATGGAAACACTCTTCCTTTTTTTCTCGTCAGCTTGCCCTCATGACATTCTCCTGCAGGTTAATTCAAAGTTTGTGGTCCGTCGACATCAAACCGAGCTGAAATACCTTGTTCAGATGTGGTATGAAGACGGTATAAAGAGATCCGGTGATGTAATGCGGCAGCCGAATGGTCTAATGGCTGCACAGCCTCTCACAACAGGAAGAGGTCACAGGGTTTAAATCCCTGCGAGCCAAAATGAGGAAGATGAAGGATTAAGTGTGTTAATGTATGTCACTGTGTTTAGTGCTTTAGTGCTCTCGGTCTCTCAAACTACTCCTGTGTGCTGTATGTAAAAAAAACAACAAAAAAAAACACAGGAGAGCAGGTGTTTTTTTATAGACAAGTTTTATTTGAATGATTAAAGCTAAAAACGGCTCCCCATGCAAAAAAGTACACTGAAGTACACTTAATGTAAGTATACTTACTGAGCACACGATTGATGTAGTTAAAAGTATACTCTATTCAATGTACTAACAATGTACTTATATACTAATGATATATGACGAGCGCTGATTAAGACATACACTAAGTGGACTTGACTGTACTATTTAAAGACACCATTAAGACGACTTAAATATACTTAAGTGCAACTTTTAATGATCTTAATAGCACCAATGTTGTACCATAAGCATATTAAGTTCTCTACATTGTAAGTACATTGAAAATAGCACATTTTAAGTACATTACTAATAAGTACAATGTGTATACTTAAAGTCTACCTTAGTTAAGTACTTTTTTGTTAAATTGATTTAACTAAAACTAGGTTAAAGGGTAAGTCCACCCAAAAATTATGTGATAGAAAGTCAGGTGAAGTTTCACAGAAACACACCGTTGCAACTTTCTCCAAAACCCGCTGTAGCTGAACAAAATGAAACATAAAACGGTTCCATGCAGTTCACCTGCCAGGATTCAAAAGATTTTTAGTCCCAGATGGATCTGGAAAGACGTTCTTTACACCCTTTTTTTAAATCCAGCATTTTCACTGTAGCTGCTAATCTAAAAGCACACACCTGTCTGAAATGAGTTCACAAATGGAGCCATTACATGATGGGTTTTCTTTTAAAACAAATCCCCATCTACAAAGGTTGTGTAGAAGAATGCTGCAATGCTGTTTTGCTGTGAAGCTCCAGAAATGTTTTGTAGACAACATAACTTCCACTGGCATGGCGGTGAGTGGATAATGACTGAATTTTTGTTTTTGGTGAACTCATCCTTTAAATCTACATCCCAATGCTGAAAAATCTTCCTAAGTGAAAAAATAATGTCAATATAGAGTTAGGGTTAGTAGTACATTGCGGATATACAAACAAAGTCTTGTACTATCTGTGAATATATAAAAAGTTATCTGGCAATATTGAAGAGGTTGGGTGTTACCATCAGTCCATATTATGATTGTATAATTAAATATTCCATCACTGTATTATTTGATTTGACATTTTATTGATGAGCAACAGTATAATGAAATAAACTCTGTTTAAGTTTGCTCTGATAGACTGTAACCTTGTGTGATCTGTGTGACCTGAATCAGCAGGTGGACAGAGTTTTCTGCTTGTCACTCACTTCCTGCCGCAGCCATCTTAGTGTTCAGATTGTTTTGGGTTGGCGCGCGTACTGGATGCTCCGGTTGCCATGTTACAATGCTGTGGTGAACGAGACCAGGGCACTGTCGCCAGCTTGCATCACCGTGGCAACGGGATAACTGTGACCCAGCACCCCACCGGCAGCCGTGCTCCCCGCTCCCCGTCTGCACCCTCTTCAATAATTAACATGCCACGGCAGCCATCTTAGTTTTTGGCTCGGTTTAGGTGCCTGCCGGCGTGTTGCCTCGGCAACGGGGTCCCTGCAACCCGGCGCTGTGGTGACGTCGGTCGTGTTGTAACACTCCAACTTTCTGAGTTGGAACCCATTAATCTGATTCAAATGCCACGGCAGCCATCTTAGAGAAGGTGATGGAGACGGGGAAGACACTCTCACACACACACACACACACACACACGTGCACATCCAGAAGGTACTCCCGTGTATTCAAATAACATCTGATCACAAAAACAGTCCTGACTCAATAGTGATTTTCCAAAAATATAAACTTATATCCCCCTTTTTGTGTTCAGTGTTTCTACATCTGTCAGTATTCGACAACAGTTTGTTGTTCACAGCAGCTCAGCCGGCCGGACGTCCCACGTGTATCCAAGGGGACGCCCACGTGACCTTCATGACTGTATGTGTCATCGGTTAAATTTATTTACACAGTGATTATTTATTTATGAAGCTTTATTTGGGAGGACACGTTTAGTGTGGACGACCTCCAAGTTAATAAAGAACAAGCAGAAAAAAAAACGTTTGAAAATTAAACACATTAGCAAAGAAGATACAGAGGGTGTCCTGTAACACAGCTCATAGATGAACCCCCTGTCAATGTGATTAAGACATACAACATTTTGATAAATAAGAATGAATAAAAGAAACATTTCCAAACAGCAGAAAAGTAAGTGGCAGGAAATCCTATTTCAATAATATCACCCTCTTACTCCCTTTGAAAAGAAAATGAAAACCATAAATATTCATTGAACTTACTCAAACTTACGAGACGTGTGCGGTGTGTGTAATCACACACACACATTCGCCGCCTCCTACGCTCTTGTTCTCACCCTGACAGCTTGGCTGCCGCAGAGAGCAGAGGTCTCATTGGCCGCGTGCCCCGCAACGGGCATTTTGATTGGCTGTCGGGACGACTGCCACCATGCCAGCTGAGAGAACACGTTTGTATGTGTGTGCGTGCTGGTGCGTGTGTGTGTGTGTGTGTGTGTGTGTGTGTGTGTGTGTGTGACGACTGTGTTTGTCATGCTGGCAACGAACAACCAATGAAAATGCTTGCCATTTTCTATATCTGCCTCTCTGTTTTTGCCTGTTTTCTCTTTTTTAATTTTTTGGGGTGGGTCTTTCTTCACGTTATGATTACTAACAGGGGATGTTTGGATCCTTGCCTCTGTTCTAATGTAATAAAGGCCTATTTAAATTCAAACCAGTAGCTCCCAACATGAGGGTCAGGGACCCTGGAAGGGGTACAAGACAAATCTGAAGGGGTACAAGATAATTAAGGAGGCGAGGGGGAACCTTCTTTAACACAAAATTGTATAATATTTTTCTGACTTTTCTTAATTTGTACTTTTTTCTTGTAAAGCGTTGAATGCTTGTAGAAAGAACTGGATTTGGGTTAAAACTGCTAATATGTATATTAGGGAGATTTGTTGTCTGCTCTCTAATCCTCCCCGATGGTCGAGGAATTGAACCAGCAACTTCACCTTTTGAACTCATTTCAACTTGTACAACTTGAATCTCCTAAATACAGTAATTGTACATACTCCATTTGTGCTTATGGTATAGCGTGTCTGTGTGTATGTGTGTGTGTGTGTGTGTGCGCGCATGCGAATCTCTGACTGACAGTCCTCCACAGAAAAGTCCCATAGAAATGTTCTCTCTCTGTTGTTAATTACTTCATCAATTGATTATTTATAAAACCACTTAATGAGCTGTCAGACAGCCAACTGGCTCAACACCAACTCTTTACCTCTGCAGTGTTCTTTTCTTTTTCTTTTTTTTCTTTCTTGTCTAACTTCCTCCTGTAACAAAGAAGATTCTCTCTTTCTTTCTCCTTTTCTTTCTCTCTTTCTTTCTTCCTTTCTTGAAACACCAGGGTGTGTGTTCAAATTCCAGATGAAGCCAGTATCCATCTTCCCAGCCGTAGTGTCCTTAATCATGACACTGAAACTTTATCAGCTGCAGGTGGTTGACCTTTGACCTCTGGCCTCCCAAGGAAAGTGACAGGAGGAAAAAGTACATAAGTCTCCCCCGGGAAACAGCTGAATGTCCTAAATAGGACTCTCTCACACACGTACACACACACGTACACACACACACACACACACACACACACAGCCTTTTCTGGGTGTCCTCATCTGTTTCAGGCCCAACAGGAACAAACATGTCAGATAAAGAGATGAGACGGGATCAGGTTTTTTGATTTTCATCACTCACTCAGTGGGGAACCAGACCTTGTCAGTGTGTGTGTGTGTGTGTGTGTGTGTGTGTGTTTCTCAATAGTGGTAAGACACTGTGTGTGTCTTCTTCACACTCAAATGTCCATGTCCATAAGACAAAAAAACTCTGACCATTTCCAGTATTTACAATATAAATAAATATTACATAAAGGAACAGTTGTTCTGTGTTTTCCATGCCCAGCTCATGTTGAGCCTTGCTTCGCACAAAGACTGGAAGCAGTGAGAATCTGTAACTGCATGAAAAGAGAAATAATCAACCTTTCTGCAACTCTCACACGATCCGAATACACGTTGGGTCTTATTTCACGAATAGGTGTCGACATATAAATGTAAACGTTGAACGCCGTGATTTTAGCATCGGTTGGAGCTGTTAGTTGACCAGCAGCTGCTGGGTGCAGTGGCTGCATTTGGTTTCAAGATTCACTTTAAATTCAAAAGACAGTGAGGCTCCTTCAAAGTATAACACAGAGCTGTTTTGGCATCTGCCTTCTTTTTATATCTGTGTTTGTTCATAACCAGGCCTCCACATGTGTGTGTTGAAGGGAGTTTCTTTTCTTTCTTTCTTTTTTTTTTTTTATTTCCGCGCGTTTTCCGCTTCCTCCCCATTCGGCCTGTCAGGACTGCGTTGGTCTAGGCGGTTCTCTCCGCTAACGACGGCTGGCAGTCGGCAGCATGTGGCAGTAATTAAATCAAAGGAAATTGGTAAAAGAGGGAGAGAGGGAAAAAAAAAAAAAAAAAACGTCTGAGTGGTGACTTTGCCAAAAAAAAAAAAAGTCCTGGTGGTTGAAAGGAAAATGGGAGGCTAATAAAATGAGTGTGGAAGAGACTCGTAAAGAGCCGTCACCTGTGGAGAAATGTTTTTGTTCTCCGGCCTGAAAACCTGCACGCAATCACACACACACACACACACGCGCGCGCGCGCACATGTGACGGTTCTCACGTGTGTCGACAGACGCGCACAAACCGCCTCGTTACTCACTTGCACAGATGGGGAAAGCAAGCAGACACACAAACGCACATAGAGGTGGAACTCTAAACACATGTACACACACAGAAAAAAAGAAGAATTGGAAAAAGAAAGCCGTTCAAATCAATAGGGAAAGATACAACTGTTATTATCTTTACTATCGATAATAAAGCGATAATGTCAGAAAACGATTTTGAAATGTAAACCTCTCCTTTCACCTTTGTGTGTGGACAATGTGTGTGTCTTAGGGGAAAAATACCCATCAGAGGGAGGAAATAACGAATCGCACTGCGGCTTTTCAGAGCACTGAGGGCTCCATAACTGCACACACTGACACACACACACACACACACACACACACACACACATACACACTCAGTCCCAGACCTCTGGCTATTTCCTGTGTCAGGGGGGACATTATAAAGCCACATTATGTTCACTATGAGCCTCCATATTCCCCCATCACTGAAATCATCCTGCTGTGTGTGTGTGCGTGCGTGTGTGTGTGTGTGTGTGTGTGTGTGTGTGTGTGTGTGTCATGAGAAGAGCCTACTCAATTTCCTGGGAAAAGAGATGTGAAAGGCTGTGATATTATAAACACACACAAACACACACACACACACACACACACACACACACTCACACACACAGACAGATCATCAATCTGGATGAAACATTTTAAACGGAAAACAAACAGTGAACAGATGAGCTGCAATATCGATCCGATCAGGAGTGTATTGATTTATAGCCGACTGTGTTTCTCTCCATCTCAGCTGTAGTTCTTATAACATGACTGACTGGTGAAGACAGGTAGGTGATGTTGTAGCGGTTCACTAGCTAACCGTAGATGTGGCAGGTCAGTCTCAAAATGTGCGCACTTGATTCTCTTACAGTTTACGACCGGTTCTTAAACTCCATTTAAATCCCAGACCGTTGAAATGTTGATATGGTTCTTCTGTTGTATCTTCTCTCTTTAAGGGTCCAATTTATAAGATAGTTGATTGTCTCATTCCCAACTCATCAAACACAACACTTTCAGTTGGTAGGTCAAGCTGGCCACCAGGTCAAAGTGTCAGTAGTTGGGATTGAGACTTAACAATCAAATTGGACCTTTGAGTTCAGTCCAGCGCTTTGCACCAGTTCTGCAACACTCTGTTGACTCTGGTCATTTCAAGATATGTTCTGTTGCTTCTGGCTTTTGTTTTTTTTCTGAGCTAGTAATTGATCCCAAACGCTGTCACGGTGAGAATAGCATGATGCTGGTTTTTAAAAATACTTCAGTCAGATTCGCTCGGGGAATCCAGAATGTTCTGTCCTCTTCACAACAATAATGATAATTGCTGATGGCCTGGTTTCAGTCCTCCAGATCAACATCCACATCTCTGATCTGCTCAGCGCTTCAAACTGGTCTGGTGTTGTACCCACCGAAGGTCGTTAAACTGTGCTGGTGAAACAGTCCACCAATCAGAGCGTTGTACGCTCGCTTTGAATCCATCCACCCCACCACGATGACCAATTCATCTGGGATTGTGACCGTTAGTCAATTAACGCTACAAGTGGGAGGTGTGCAGTTATTAGGCTGTTGTGAAGTGATGTCAAGCTGCTTCAATCAGGGAAGAGTCATAACGATGGCAAAGCAGATGCTGCTTTTACACTGACACCACGTCAATATATGATGATCGGACTCAAATGGCTATATATGTTTATATGTGCAATATATGTGTATCTATGTATATATCCCATACCATATACATATATATATATGTGTATATATATATATATATATATAGATGTGTATATATATATGTATATATATATATATATATGTATATATATATATATATAGATTGTCTACTTTATTATTTTGCTATTGTATTCATATCTTTATCTTTATCTCTTGTTTCCATTCATGCTATATTTCTATTTCTACTTTGCACAGAGTATCTGGAACAAAAACAATTTCCCCCCGGGATTAATAAAGTATTCCGATTCTGATTCTGATATCACCTGAAATCATAGTTTGTATTTACTTTGCTCAACTCTACTCTTAGAACTCCATCAGTTTTGATGTCAAATAACATTATATTCAGGCCGATACATCGGTCATGATGTCGGACTAAAGATGTCATACTGAATCAATGAATCAAACAAAATGGTAACTCAAGGTCTGCAGTCATTCAAGTTAAGTTTGGCTCCAGAGCGAGATCAAATGTAAATATATGCTTCACTTGACATTTGTTTATTTAACGAGCAAATCAAATGTTTCAGGAGCTGAGAGTGGCTGATGATAATGAATTAATGGACAATCGAACAAAATGAGTTCCCAAATATAGAGCTGTTCCCACCGAGACAAATGAAACAGAAGTCATAGAGAGAGAGACAGACAGAAGGAAACGAAGGACAAAAGTCAGAGAGTCTATTGAGAGAGAGGGCGAGAGAGTGGTGTGAGTCGGTTGTCGTTCTACCCCACGAGCTGCTCCAGTGTTCGGGTCTAATCCGTCCTTTGTGAGGGTGTGTTTGAATTCGATGGAGGGGGCGGGGTTAGCTGGGTGGCTGCACATCAGAGTTAGGCAGCGTGACTGCAGGGAGACTCGGTGCTGTGAATCAAACGGCCCCTCACCGCAACGAGTATGAATGGAGATGTCAAGGAAAAAGCTTATAGTTGTGAAAAGTACAGAAGGCATTGAATCATTTCTGACCGGCTGATGCTTTTCAGGGAAAATATATGAACACACACTCACACACACACACACACTCACACACACACACACACAGTGTATATACAGTTACACTGAGACTTTCAGGTTTGTATAGTTACACTCTCAATCCACTGTTAAATACATATAGACAAAATCCCGGAAAACACACATACACACACACATAGTCCTCGAGTTAATTCAGTGTAATTAGTGGTCAATTAAAGCGCTGTGACTTCACTGGCTGTCTGACTCTTTGAAGTTGTGGCTCCTGGCGAGACCAGACGCCATCTTGAATTCATTCACAGGCCGCAGTGTAAACACGCCGCACAACCGGACCGTCTGCTTCTTCTTCTTCTTCTTCTTCTCCTCTTTTTTTGGCTTCTGTGCTTTATTTTTTTTTTACTGATTTGTTTATTTTTCTATAATTTGCAATTTCACTTCTTCTGGCGTGCTCAGCTTCTTTTTTCTCTTTCACTGGTGCTTTGAATCTGTAGCTTTGTTCTTTCACGTGGTTTAATTTTTCTATTTTGATTCATTCATCTTTCTTTCTTTCTTTCGTTCTTTCTTTACGTAAACCTATACTGCACTGGTTGGGGTTTGACTGGGCCTGGGACTCTCAGACGTCACTTTAAAACCTCTTTCTGAATGAAACACATGAATATCTTTGCATCGCATATTTTAGTGCTGTCCTAATATTTGTCTAAGCAGTGTGCATAACAGCTGCCGACATCGACTGGACAATTAATTG
>NC_044198.1:5258415-5285915 GCF_900880675.1 Sparus aurata
GTGTGTGTGTGTGTGTGTGTGTGCGTGTTTGTGTGTGCCCGCGTGCAAGTATGTGTGTATTGTGTGTGCGTGTGTCTGTCAAGAGGTTTCGTGACTGCTCCTTTGAGTGTTCACATTCCAGCACATCTGCTTTGGATGAAGCGTGGTAAACTCTGTGTGTGTGTGTGTGTGTGTGTGTGTGTGTGAGAGAGAGAGAGAGAGAGAGAGAGAGTGAGAGAGGCGGAGAGAGAGATAGCAGGAGGCAGAAAGAAAACAAAAAAAAAAACAAGACAGGAACATTCTTAAGTCCTTTATTGAGCAAAATGCTGATTTGTTTCTCGTTCCGGTCTCTGTCTGACTGTCAGTCTGTGTATAATTGAACTGTATAATCGTGCCCCAAAACTAAAAAAGGACACACAAACAAAACTTGATCATCAACCTGATGAGTGTTGACACGTTTGCATTTTTTGTCCATTTGAGCCAAAAAGAAGTGAAAGGTTTGGCTCTGCCCCTTTTTCCGTAATGCCAGGTGCTTCTGCGAGCTCTGTCATTGGTCAAAAAGTCTAGAGTGCTAAAAAAAAAAAAAAAAAAGGACAGGGGCCTAACAGCCATATGTGAGAATATCCTGCTGCAGCCTGTCGGTCAAAAGTTGTTGGTGATTGTTGCCAACGAGCGTCACCTTCATCACCTCCCATATGAGTGTTGTTTGATCCTCCAACTCGGTGGTTGAGGTTTGCGTTGGCCTCGGCCTTATTAAACACTGTGTGGGTGAGGCTGGAGACAGGTTGTGGTCGGGATCCAAACAAACCAAAATTGGCTGTTGGTAGGAGGCAAGATGTGAATTGTGGTGTAAGTGTCCCGAGCTTTTTCTAACCTGCCCGGCCATCCTCCGCCTCGTCTGAAAAATGTGTGCTTGAGTCAATTTTGAACAACATTTGCTGTATCGTACAGACTGTAGGGACTGTCAGTCAGACGGTCCACTCATTTGTACTGGACTGAAAAACCTCAACAAAAATTGGACTGCCACTAAACACTTTGTGAGACAGACATTCATGGTCCCCTGAGGATGAATCCTCATGACTGTGGTGATCCGCTGACTTTTTTCTCTAACCGTCGCCAGCGGTTTCAAAGAGATATCTCAACGTCTACTGGACATATTGGAACAAGATTTTGTGCAGACATTTATGATTCCACAGACAATGTATAATAATGACTTTGATTGTCTTCCGACTTTTCCTTGACCACCACCAGAAGGGCAAAGTTTCAAATTATCCAGTTAAATATCTCAACACTTCGTGCTACGTCAATACATTCTATAATTGTATGTGATAGATGCTCTGTGATTCAGTTCAAGTAATTGTTTTGGACATTCAGTACAAGATCTTAAACATCATATCTGTATTGCAATGAATAGTGGGTAGTTAAATCAGTGCAGGGATAACCAAGTTTGTTAGCATGCTGGTGTTAGCATTTAGCTGAAAGGCCCGCTGTCCTCATGTACAGAGAGCTGCTAGCATGGCTGTAGACTCTTAGTCACGCTCCAGTGAAGTCAGTTGCCTTTGCAAATTAAGATGTTTAATATGCAAACATCTTGTTTCTTCACCCAAAATCAAAACAAGTCGTACAGCTAACGAAGATGTAGCACTGTACGGATTCATCACCGAGGACTGTGATGCTCACATGTGTAATTTATGTCGAAAACACAAAATATTTTTTCCCACTTTCAACTTCCAAATGTGTGTCTGTGGAAGTTTAGTAAGGCCAAAAGTACTGAGGAGAAGAGGAGGAGTACCAGAAGGAGCTCATTCTTCCTCCTTCTCCTTCTCATCCTTCCCTCCATCTTTGTGTCAGAGCAGAGGCGCTGCAGGAGAGGGGGGGGGAGAGAGGTCTAACAGATGCTCCCCACATTTGGAGACAATAACGCGGAGAAGAAGCATCAAACACCAAACAAAGACCAAAAGCCTCCTTCTTCTTTTCTTCCCCCCTTTGCTCTCGTTCCATTTTTCTCTCGTTTGTTTCCGTTTACTGTGTTTTTATCTGCGTCCAGCTTTTTAGCGCTTCACCTCGTTCCATTTTCCATTCTGTTTCCAACGAAACCCTTCAGGGGCCGGCGGCATTTCCATCGCTGTCAACAAGTTAGAAAACACAACAGAGAAGTCTCTTTGTTTCTTTTTGGGGTTTTTTTTTTACGTTGCTTTGACTCGACGATATAAGCCTCCACACTCCCGATGCAGCGTTAATTTTTTTTTCCCGTGCTCCATTTTTTCTCAGTTAATGTTATTATCCATTTTATCAGTTTCCTGTTTCCGGATGTATGTTGGGCTAAATGACTGAATGGCAAACTTATTTTTACGAGTTTGTCTACTTACTGCTAAGGATACTCATTGTCTTTGAAGTGTGCAGAGCATGAACATCCAAAAAATCCTTTACAGGTGGCAGGGTCAAAAGGAGGACATGTTAAATGTACCTCTATTAAATCTGTCATATTGCGAGCTGTCAATACGTGTGAAGACTTTCCTGTTGAGCTTGTACCTGTGGCTCAGCTCAGCGAGTCACACAGCTGGTCGCTCTAAACACATTTGTGTGTGTGTGTGTGTGTGTGTGTGTGTGTGTTGGGTCCATGAGGAATCAGTTTTCAGTGGAATGCGCCTTTATTTTTCTCGTCTCGTTCCCCGAGGCGATGCCGAGCGACGCTTTGATGAAATCTGTGATGTTTTGTGTTCTGTGAAGATTCACTCGGTCCGTCCAGCACCGCGACACAGTGGGAGGTTACACAACCGCCTCTACTGGATCCTATCAGGGTGTCTACTGTGCTGCAGATGAGCCTCTCACACAGCAGGCTCCACTGGTTTCTATTAGGGGGTATCTGTCAGTGTTCAGGTTCAGATGGTTTGGTTAGGAAATTAGTTCCTCTGGTTTCTATTAGGCTTCTATACAATACTTGCTTTTAGGGCTGCAATTAACAATTATCTTAATCTTCCATCAATCTACCTTTTATTTGCAAAAAGCGACCATTAAATCACGCTCATCACAGTTTTTGATGAGTCAGAAAAGCCAAAGACTCTTCATTTACTATCATAAATGCAGCATCGAGGCATTGTGGTCAGAACTGTTGGACCACAAGAAGGTCTCGTCCACCACCAGACCAGGTTAATTCTCCTGTCATTGCCCAAGACCAGGACACAGACTTTAATCTGGATTTGGTCCCAGGTACTCTAAGTTTGCCGCCCACAATTAATTAATTATCAAAGTGGGTGGCAGTTTATATTAAATCAAATAATCTTTGACCAGCCTTACAGACCTGTGTCTCCTGGTTTCTGTTAAGCTTCCGCTGGTTGGAGAGTTGCTGAGTGGTTGCCATTTTGTTTCTACCGCAGTACATCATCATGATTTAATAATAGTGGAAATAATGTTTTTTATAAGGACCTGATTATGGCACAGTGGATTTCATTGATTGGTTCCACTGCATGTTTTATTGTGATGATATAAGTTTGTTTGGGCACTGTTCACCCTCCTGCCGTCTGGCAAAAGATACAGCAGTATCCACCGCACTGGACCACTGGTAAATTAACCTTGAACTTAGAGTATTGTGAGAATCTGGACTGGGTTTTTTTTTACTGTGGCACTTAACTTGTGTGGTTTGGAGCGGTTTCTGTTTTAGCTCAAAGGAAACAAGCACTTTATATGGTTTTTATTGTGACATAGATCTCTGATTTTTGATCTGCTCGAATACATTTCCATTCAATGTATCATACAAAGGCAGTCAGTTCTATTATGTCTCTATCATTACACAGTCAGTCAGTTAAATTGGCTTTAACGCGGCTCCTATTGTGCTGGCTCCACTGGTTCTATTGTGTTTTCTGTTGTGGTGCAGGGAATTCACACGGGTCTTTAATTTTTCTGTTTCTACTGCGGTCCAGATCCCAATTTTATATAAGGGCACACAAATGTTTTTGGATTCTGTTCACTTTCCATTAGTAGTTGTAGACATTCTAATATTTTCAACCCATTCTACAAAGATTATATTCACACAGGAACTATTTGACCAAACCGAGTGAGCAAGACTTTTGGGGGGATAGCTGCATATAAAGTTATCGATTGTAGATACACTGGTGTTGGTATTAGTTCACATACCGGTTTGTGGTCTGCCAGTTGTCAGTCAAATGACAACACTGTCGAGGGTTTCTGTGATTGGCTCGAGGTCAGCTTGCTAACTGTGGGAATACTGATACTGCTGTTGCGTGTATATGTGTGTGTGTGTATGTGTGTGTGTGTGTGTGCGCGCGTGCTCATGCGTGTGTGTGTTACAGGCTGCAGGAAGTGAGGTTGTTATTGTGTCTCTCTACATTCCTCAGACTTAAACACACTCTGCACCTGTTTCTGTCCGTCTGTAAAACGCACACACATACACGCGCGCGCACACACAGACGCACAGACACACTTGCATAAGCACACACACACACTCACACATACACATAGACAGCGAGGCACACACAAATCACAGCCTTTCGTCACCACTCCACAACACATTCAATGGGAAAATATGCCTCTGCGACATGAGACATAAATCTAAATATTTTCAGCAGGACCAACACAAGCATGTGTGTGTGTGTGTGTGTTTTGTCTGTGTATGTGTGTATGTGTGTGCCGTTTCTTGTACAGGCTTTGGGTCAATAAATGTGGTTTTATCATCAGAGCACAAACTCAGTTCTCAGAGGGGAAGAGGAGGAGGAGGAGGAAGTTTAAGGGGATTTTAGTTTAGCTCTAATGACATCTACAGACACTGTGTGTATGTGTGTGTGTGTGTGTGTGTGTGTGTGTGTGTATGTGAAGGTTTTGGATCCCTATAACTCATGCAAGGTGCACTGTGGGAAGGTACTGACCTCATCCAGCTGATTAGCTTCTCTTACCACCTTACATCTGTGTGTTTATGTTTCTGTGTGTGCACGTTTGCATGCGTGCGCGTGTGTGAGTGTGGTTTTTTTTGTGAATGTGTATGCGTATGTTGGCTGTGTGTGTCATTTCCTGACCTTAGTCGTTCATTCCCACAGTTACCAGTGTTCCCTGCTCCTCAGACATCCTGATTGTTGTGGCGGTAATGGCTGTGTCTGCGTCTTTCCGTCACCAGTCGTTTCAGGAAGTAATCACAGTCGAGACACAGGCTATGCTCTGGAAGAGCTTTGACTTTGCAGAGGCAACTGAACAATAATTGTGTGCAACAAACAGGCAGCCACTGGTTGGAACTTGTTGAGATTTGCTTAAGTATTGCAATCAATCACAATGTCAGTCCCACTATCATTACACGCTGGCCAACAGATCAAATAGAGCGGTTTGCTGTCCAGTATGTTTAATCGAGACTTACAGTAATTCATACTTATATTCATACACTGATGGCACTGGCTGCCATGCAAGGTGATGACCAGCACATCAGGAGCTGTCTGGGGTTAAGTATCTTGCCCAAGGACACTTTGACATGCAGACCAGGGGAACTGAACCAGCGAGACCCTGGCTGTACCCCCTGAGCCACAGCTTTCCATTTAGATTCAAAAGAAGCAGCATCACAGCAGCCCTGTAGCCAGCAGTGACTATGGGCTAGTCTGCACAGCATGATGTAAAGTGAGCATGAATGAAGGTAAAGAGGCTAAATTACACAAAACCACTGGAAGGGTCCTTTGAGTCCAAGACATACACCTCAAGCAAGGTGGGATTAAAGGTCAGCAGCACTGAAAACTGGCTAATCGGGAGGTGAAACACTTGTGAATAAGATCCGTACACAAACAAGCTGCAGTAAAAGCAATATGCGGCTACCTGACGGGCACTCACATTGCATCTATTGCCAATACTACATTACAGCTGGATGTGGACACAAGTGGAACAAAGCACACCTGATCGCACCTGTGGTCACAAATCACAGTGATGAAGTTTCTTATACTCTTGTCCTCTTTAATCCCTCATTGTTTCCCTGAGAACTTACCTTGTAAAGCAGCTGTGTTGGGAGATTGTGTGATCTCTAGAGTTCAGGTGACAAGCCACGAGTTTATGGCCAAACTCACCGCAGTTTGGACCAATCAGCCTCCTATAAGGAACTACTGGCAGCTAAGGGGGTGGTTTAGGAACCAGTGACTGTTTGAAACAACGACGGCGGCTCCTCAAGAGGTTAGCCTAGCTGCTATAGAATCAGTCATGTCAGTTTATTGCATTGAAAGAAGAGCAAACAAGGGCACTGAAGTCTTTCCTCAATTGAAAAGGTGTTTTCACTCGTCCCTAAACTGACTTCGGTGAGAGTTCGATCGACCCGCTGGCTCCTCTGGTGGTAGAGCTCCCCTACTGTTGATCTGATTGGTTGAAGTTATCCTGTGATTATAGACAGATTGTTCACCTGCCAAGTACTTTTTGAAAGTGTCTGCCCTCTCCCTGCAGAGGTTCTGAAGCGGACTTCCCTGATGACTCTGTGTAACAAATCATCTGGCCTGTCAGGGTCGCCTAGAACTACAGGTGTTATCCATCAACACGGAGCTGGTTCCATTCTGGTTCATGCCCCTCATTTTGAACCATTTGGGGCCAAAATTACATTGGTCTGGAACCTGAAAAGTTGGTTCCTAGATGGAACTCAACAGCCGTTGTCTATAAGCTTCCATCTCTTTTTGCGCCGTTCATTTTTCACACCTGTGCGCATAGTTAGTTGCCGCAGGTAACATCTTTGGTTTCCATTCTCTTCCGAGATTCTCTTCATGGTCACAGTGTGTCCTGAAGATCTTTTACCATGATGTGCACAGGACAGTATGGCACAGGAAATAATGCCCCATATCCCCCATATTTCAGTTAAAGCTGAACGTTTCACCAAGCCAACAAGCCTCTACAGATCTGAAAGAAAAAAAAAAAAAAAAAAGCCAGGAGGTTTTCGTTTGACAGAAACTGTTCAAGGCTGTTTCTCTGTTTTTAATAATTTCTCTCAGGGAGTGTGGGAAGTGAGACGATGTTTTTTATAATGCCCCCAAGTGTTTGTTTTTTTTTTTCATCTTTTTCTTTTGTTCCTTCTCTCTGTGTTTTATCACATCTGTGTTCCATCCATATGCAAATACTCTAAAGTTAACAAAGCAGCCCATGTCTTTTTTGGAGGATCGAGGTAGATTAGGTGTAGCTGTGGAGCGGGCTTTTTCATTTTGATGTGAATCGGTGGGGGAGACAGGGGAGAGGAGAGCATTTTCAACAGCTGTTCTAGGGTTTGCGTCATGCGGCGCGAGCTAGCGTCATGGCTGAGTGTTCGCACGCTATGCGCACACACACACACACACACACACACAGAGGCATGCTGTGGGGACCCCCAGTTGAAAGCATGACCAAACACAGGCATTGTGTTCTCATGCAGCCGCCGTGTTGCTGAGGAAGAACGTCACGTGCTTTGAGTGATGACAGGCTGCTGCTTCTGCAATGCAGTCTCACGTTTTACTGTCTGTTTGCTGCACGGCTGCTGCGCTGCTGACGGCCCTCTGAGAGGAGTCGCTCCAAAGAATACCACTTTGCTCTTCTTGTAGTGATCTAACTGGTCTTAGTGAGAGAGAAAGGACAGTTAGAAAATTATGTTATATCAGTAGTTGTCATTGCAGCATGAGTGGTGATCGCTGTAAACGCAATCGACGCGGTTACCATGGCAACCCCTGTAGGTTTTATGTTGTGGATTACAGGCTAAAAGTTAAACATTTTATTTGAACTATAAAAAAGTCTAAAAGTTGACAGTTTACAAAATGTAGATGTAAATAATGCGTGTATAAAAAGTATATATGACCATTTTTTAGCATTTTTATGAAAGTAAAAGTACTGATCTAACTTTTGAGTTGTTTGTTGTTTAAAAAGTGTAGGAACATTAAAAACTCACATATCGTATCTTATTTAAAATGTTTTATTAAAGCATATTAATCTTAATGTATGTATAAAGATAATTTAATAAAATGGGTTGTGCATCTTATCTAATATTTATATTTTTATATGCTCATTTTACAAATTAAATTAATAAATAAGAACATAAAGTAAAGTTGTTGTTTTTTAAAAATAGCAATAGATAGATAAGCTATATAGGCTTTTTCTTCTAACATGAAAGTAAATATATACATAATCTTTTATAGTATTTTCTTCATACATAAGCCTACAAAAATTTTTTTTTTAAAAAGATAAGAGTATGTAAGAGGATGGCAGACATGTCCTTGTATTGTTAGTAGACTGGACTAATGGAAGTTAGACAAGTTCACAGAGCAGCTTTGAGAATGAAAAAAGCTGACCAATCACAGCTCTCGGAGCGGCGTGTCGTCTCCCGCTCCCGCTGAGGAGAATGACAGAACTGAAGCATTTGCCAGGTTGTGTTCACGTCTGAGCATCTGATGAGAACAAGTAGTATTTTGATCAGACCTGTGAATGACGTGGCGTGTCTCTGTGTTTGTGTTGCAGGTGTACGCTCCGTCTGCCAGTACAGCTGACTACAACAGGGACTCACCGGGCTATCCCTCCTCCAAACCTCCCAGCTCTGGCTTCCCAAGCTCATTCTTCATGCCAGGTACTCTCTCCCTCTTTCTCTCACACACACACACACACACACACACACACATAGGCATGTCCTTCATCAGAACTCCCTGCAGTGGATTCCTGAGCGCATTGATACTGGATCACAGATGGAATAAGCTCAGGATGCCTAGTGGAAACATTTTCTCAAACGAAAAAACCTTTAGACGTTTGAGTTTTAATAGACTACATTTTTTATTTTATTTTTGAATTATTTTACAACGAAACACCCATACTTGTGGTTTTTTTTCACGTGAAAGCATCAATATCGAAGAGGACATACCGACACGCTGTATAAAAACAGCAACAGTAGAGATGTCTCATGATCCCATTGTCATTTACATACCAGGACAACATTTTTACTTATAAATAATGTGTTTTTTATACACTTATTCTGTGCCCACTTATTTAAAGATTTAAAGATTACATTTTTTTTTTCACAAGTGTAACTGGACACAACTTCAAGTCCATTCTCAGTGTGTGTGTGTGCACTCTGGGAATCAAGTCTCCACACTTGTGTTTGCTCAATATTGGAACAGGAAATGCTCATAAACTAATTGTGATGTCACAAACCCCGCTTGTAGACCCGCCTCTTAAAATCGGAGAAACATTTTACACTTTGAGCGATGAATGTGAAAACAGCCTTCTAGTGTCAAACCCTGCACATACTGTATGTCATTCTACACAGTGAAGCTCAGACATTCAACTGGAGGTACAAGAAGAAAAACACATTTTGACCAGAGGAATTAACACAGAAGCTTCAAATCTTTATTTTTCCATTTGTTTGCAGTCAGGTTGATTGAGTCTGTTTCACCTGTTGGAGTTCACCTGAACCAGACGGGTTGTTTCTGTGGTGACCCGCTGTTTTAGTTCCATCTTGTTTTGATGACATACATTTGACTGTTGGGGAGTGTTTCTGTTCTACAGTATGTCCGCTGCCTGCAAACAGTAAATGTGCAGATTGATTTTGTCTCTTCCTTTAGACTGTCTATTTTCCCTCTCACCTGGGTGTCTTTCACCTGGGTAACACTCCCTCACAAACACTTAACACAGGATAAGGATATTCTTAAACCTCATGAAAAAAAAAAACAGATGTCCTGTATACATGGATGTTTTTCTAACATCAGGTTACTGTGTAAAGTGGGTGAGATTACTAAACTCCATGTTTGCCAGCTGGGAGAAACCTGCCCAGAGATGATGCTGATCTCCAACCTGCATACTGCACATCGCATATACCTCTCTCTCTCCCTCTCTCTCACTCCCTCTCTGTGTCTCTCTATCAGACGGCCACCACAGCGGCGATCCCTGGAGCAGCAGTAGTAGCAGTATGACCCAGCAGGGTTACCACAGCAGCATGCTCGCGGGCGGGAACTCGGCCCACGGCCCCGCCCAGAGCTCCTCCTACTGCGGGATTCACCCACATGACAGATTGGTGAGCAGAGCTGACGGTCACAGTGTGCTGGACACAAGCACAGCAAGGGTTGCTCACGGGCCAGTCTCAGAAAAACAGGTTCAACAAACTCTGAGTTTAACCCCAAGTTGATTAAACCTAAGCTGGAAAACTCTGGATTCTGAATATGTTCAGCCTGAGTCGAGCTTGTGCACTGGGACTCTCTGATACTATGCCAGGACACCTTGACTTGAGACGTATTCATTATTCATGATTCATTCATTCATTCATATATGTATTTATTTAATTTAGAAGTCTAGGACAGTTCAGAAGAACAAGGTGTTTCAGACCTTGATTCTCTTTGGAGGCCAAATCCTCACCTGAGTGGCGGTTTGACAAAATGACACCAGGAACTTTTTATTGTTTATTTCAGCCCAGTGAGATTTGACACCAAACTCTTGAAGTACCCAAGTAACTGAAGCTTGGTAATTAGCTAATGAAAAATATATAGAATTTTACACCACAACTCTGGTAAAGTCACAGATTTATAAGCAGCAAACGTGTTAAATCTGTCAGTCTTCAATCATATATTACACGACACATGGCATTTATTAATTTGTCTCAGACGTGAGGCCATAAATCTGTCAAAGGTCATACGATTGTAATTCTTTCACTAGTACGAGCTCTGTGTAGGCTTTTATTTCTCTCGTGTCATCGTCCCAGTTTTGCAGTAGTTTGTCGTCTTCTCGTTAAAGTTTCACTCCCTTTCGTTCGGTCCGTCTCTCTGCAGAGCTACCCCTCGCACTCGTCTGCAGATATCAGCTCCAGCCTTCCTCCCATGTCCAGCTTCCACCGAGGGGGAGGGAGCGGGAGTGGGGCCAATCACTACAGCACCGCCTCTTGCACAGCCTCCACCAACGGCACAGACAGCATCATGGGTAAGCAGACACCTGCGTGTTCCTCGCATGTCTTGAAGCAATGCATGTCGACGAAGCGCGCGGTTGCTTTTCGAGGGCGCACAGCTCTACTGTCACGCGGAGAAAATCCGCGGAGTGATGATGACGTCCTTCATCGCAGAGTCATCTGCTGCCGATCAGCCGATGGTGTAATGACATTAGCTGATGGTGTTAATTAACTGGAGAAGAAGAGCATCCATTTCAATTGCAACACTTCCAAGTTTTACGATTTTCATGAAGATTGTTTCTGTACTGAGCCTGAGCAGAGATTACTGCGCTTCAAAAAAATGTGTCGGGTTTCTTTTCTTAAATTGTTAGCCATGCTCACGGCAAAATGACAATGTCAGTCTGTCAGTTAGGCTGCCTACCAATTTGGTCCAAACTCAAATATCTCAACAACCATGGATGGTTGGATTGTCATTAGGGCGGGTCAGTATAGATATTACACTGTATAAGTGTTGTGATGTGGCAGGAGGGTTGTCCTTTCCTGGGTTTAAAGGCTGCATGACAGTCAAATGATAATGTTTGGACTAACCAGACTGTTCTACTTGTTTTAATACTGGCCTTTAACCACTCAGTCGTTATATCCACATGATGACTATTTATCAAAAATAGTTCCTGTACAATATTGTTACAATATGTACATCAAGGTATTTTGATTTAGTTGCCCAGTCCTAAAATTTGTAAAGTGCTTTTAGGGAGATTTCATTTAGCCTAAAAAAAATGTAATGATATTATTTTAAAGCCATATCACCCAGCCCTAATTACCCAGAAGATGGATCCTACTCCTTTGATTTTTTAGCTTCTTAGCATCTTAGCATGCTGACATTAGCATTTAGCTGAAAGCAATGCTTTGTCTTAGTACAGACTCAAAGATCTGCTACTATGTGACTGGTCACATTTTTTTGTCAAGGTGTATTTTCCTTGTTTGAATGCTGATGACATTTTTTTTTTGTCTATGTCTCAGAGCTGTAGACTTAAGACTTCAGACTGATACTCAAATTAGACTTAAGTCATAACAATGAGGACTTGAGACTGGACTTGGACTTGACTGCTGACTTGGACTTGACTTTGAGACTGCATGTACTTGACCCTTGACTCTCTGAAGACTTGACTTTCAACTTGGAAACAGTTACGTCTCATGTGCTGACCTGGTAGAATCAGAGACCTTAAAGACCCGCGGCTTGGCGATTTGCCCTCAGGGACTTGACTTTTGACACGAGACTTACCCAACGACTTCACTGAGCTCTGCTGTGTGCAAGTTTCAACTCTTAAAAGTAACCATCTGCACATTTTACAGTAAAAGTACACTGATCATTTTGATGTTTTCCTCTTGGATCAACGACTTGGGCGCGCCAACTGTGTTTCGATATTTTCAAATATCCACAGATGATTCTACTCAGTTACTACTTGAAAGACAACATTATTAGTCCTTTCCAGTCAGACGACGTTAGCTAAACCACGATCTTTATTTACCGCCTCATAACCAGTTCTAACTGTCACTGCTGTGATTGGACTCAGATGATTCAAACCACTTTAAAAACTCGACTTCAGTGTCAGGGGGGAAAGCAGGCAGAGAGTGAATATAACAGCTCGACCTTGACATCATTGGTACGCACACACACACACACACACACACACACACAGCATGCCATATGGACCTCTTGCTTTGAGTCCCATAGAACAAATAGGAGAGCAATAAGAAACAGATTGAAAGTTTGTTTTCATGGGAAGACATTTCCAACATTCCACAAAGTACACACACACACACACACACACATACACACACACACAAGCCAAAGCAGATGAGTGTAAACACAACATGAACCTAATAAAAAACATAATGCCTTTGTTTAAAGCGAAACATATGACACACGTGTGTGCACACATGAACGCCTGAGCATGGACGCACAGTGTTTACAGCCGCTTCTCTGCATCAGTCGGATTTTGTTCCAGTAAACGAGCGAGCGAGTGGCTGTGCTCGATGCACGCGTGGATTCTGATAACAAGCGGTGTTCACAAAAGAAGGAAAACAAAAACTTCCCAACCCTCCTGCAAGATGATTCACTTCACCTCTGCCCGTCTGCGTGCTCAGCAGGTTGTTGTGCTTTACTCACATCCTCTTTGACACGTCAACTAAACAATCACTCTCTGGATCCAGAAAACGTCTGACTCAGGCAGTCAGCGGGTGACACGAGCTCAACAGTTGGCCGTGTCTATGCTGTGATGACAAATTGATGACCAGAACATCATGAACTGGATTTCTGCCAGAGCAGCAGCAGGTAACGCTTTAGTGTCGAGCTGAAAAAAATCTGACAGCTAATCGATTAGTAGGTCAACAGAAAATCAACTATTTTGATAACTGATTAATTGTTTCATTCAATTTTCAAGAAGAAATCCCCCCAAAATTTGTAGTTTTTCAAATGTGAGGCTGTGAGTTGTGTTGTCGGAATAGTTCAGCCTTACAGAATTGTGACATTTCTGTGATGTTATGAAGACAAAAATGATTACTTGTAATCGATAATCAGTGGATTACTGGACTCTCCATTGTTAACAACTGACCACAGCTGCTGTTCTCTGTGAAGGATCAAATGTCTAATGTTGTGCAGTAAGCTGTTTCATCCTCAAAAGAGGGTGCAGATCATTTGATGCCCTGCAGAATAAGGATAATTGTTGGATTTAGAAATAAAATGACCTGCATACGGAGACCCCGGGTTTGATCTCCAGCACTCCAATCAACAGAATTGGTGGGAGCCTTTTGAGGGATCATGTCCCTGTCACAGCACCGGCGACTCATACTTTACTAGGTTTGAGACTGTGGCGAGTTCCCACTGGAGATACGACAGTTTAAGTACACTCACAAACTCAACGAACAGGCATTTAAAAAATGCTCGATTCATTATTGTACTGTTGATTGTCCCACAATGCAATTCTCAGAGGAAATCAAGGAGCTACTTGCAGCTGCAAAACAATAAATACCGAAATTGTAGCGAAAAACATTCAATCTTTTGAAAATCATTTTGGTTTTTCTGTAGTTATGCAAAGTTCTGTTGCCAGCACAGATATCGCATCTTTTCATGTTAGTACAAAAGGTTTAAGCGCCTTGATTCTTATTCACTAACTTCAGTTAGTATGCTATGAAACCTAGTGTGCTGCATACAGTGTTTACAGCTAATGTGCAATATGAAATGAGCTCACAGCAAACACACTGCTGGGCAGAGGTAAATGAGGAGTGGGTTAAGAAATAAATATAATACTAATTTTACAATTATATGGTTTATGAAAATATGTATGTGTATATATATATATATCTATAGAGAGAGAGAGAGAGAGAGAGAGAGAGGTGATGGACAGACAGAAAAACATAACAATCAATCTCATCTTCTGAATGCTCTCCTCCTTTGCGGCTATAAGCTCTAATTTATGAAAAAGATTTTCTCCTGCACATGTTCTAAATTATGCATCAAGTCAGGGTACCAGTGTGTGTGTGTGTGTGTGTGTGTGTGTGTAACAGTAATCCCTTGGATGGTTTACTAGGCCAGTGGTATGGCGTGAGTGAGACATGAGGCTTTAACCCCAAAACATATGCTGCTTCCTGTCTCCCCTCTCTCTCTCTCTCTCTCTCTCTCTCTCTCTTTCTCTGTCTCTCTCTCTTTTAAACAGCTTAAAGAAGTCCGGTCCTGCCAATTTCTGTAATGGATTCATTTGCCATGAAAGGACGTGTTTTTGCTGCGCTGTGTCTGTTCGGCGTGCGCGTGTCTAACTTGTGTGTGCGAGCGTAAACTTTCCATCTGGGATCTGCTATCGGGAGAGATGAGCTGTGAGCATGTCAGTGTGTGTGTGTGTGTGTGTGTGTGTGTGTGTGTGTGTGTGTGTGTGTGTGTGTGTGTGTGTGTGTGGGCGCTCATCTGGTCCTGTGAGGTCACTTCCTTCCTCTCTGGACTCTGTGCTCTTCAAGTGTGTGAAACAGATTTAGTTGTATTGAAGTCCAGCATTTGCGCTCATACAGGCAACTAACACACACACACACACACACACACACACACACACACAAACACGTGGTGACAGTCAGTTAAAATGTGAATAAATGTCGATAGCTGAACGTCGGTTCCTATCGAATTGCGCCTCTTATCATTGTCATCGCCGTTTACAGCAGCGAAGATTTTAAGCAACGTTGACTAATTTCAACGCAATCGCTGCGATCTGTGAGTTCATGTGTGCAGCTGAAGTAAAACTGCACGGAGTAACTTTGATATGAGAATTCTCTCTGCTTGGAAGACACTCGCTGACCTTTGAGGGTCGCATTAGCTGCCGTGTCACACCAGTAAATCATAGATAACCACACTCTGCCGAAGCAGAAACTGCTCCACATAAAAGATCCACAAAAAGGTCTCTCCGAGTGTTGAACTGATGTTGTCCTAATAGACAAAATGGTGAAAATATGTAACAACGTCCTCATTCACAGCAACACATCCCTCTTTTCCCCCTGTGTTGTGTGTGTGTGTGTGTCACAGCAAACCGAGCGCAGAGCTCAGCAGCCAGCAGCTCTCAGACAGGAGACGCCTTAGGGAAAGCACTTGCATCCGTAAGTGCAACACACGCAAACGCACCCATAAACACACACACACACACGTACAGATGTGACGGACCTGTTCAGCGTTTTACCAGCGCAAAAAAAGGGATTTTAGAATTAACGTTACTGCATCTGTTTTCTCTGTTCACTTCAAGTAATTAAGAACGTTCATGACTTGATTGTTTTGGGGGTTTTTTTCGCAGCGGTACACGCTTCTCTGAGTTTTCATGTGTTCATTTATTTCAGATCTACTCTCCAGACCACACGAACAACAGCTTCTCGTCCAATCCCTCCACCCCGGTCGGCTCTCCACCCTCCCTCACAGGTAAGCGCCACACACTCACACCGGCTGCAGAACCGACAGCCGCAGATGGTAAAAGCAGAGCTGACAGGGACTGGTGTTGAAATCATGCAAATCACAAATATGACTTGGAACTTGGCTTGAGCGTATCTCAAATGAACTGAGACTGAACATAAACTGGTTTCAACTGACTTCTGACTTGATCTCAACTGACTCGAGACCTGACTTGACCTTTTGTAAATGACGTGAAAGCTGCATTGTACTGGTTTCAGTTGACCTCTGACTTGACTTAAACTTATTTCAAATGACTCAAGACTTGACTTGTTTCATGTGACTTGAGACTTGACTTAAACGTGTCTCAGATTTCTTGAGAGACTTGACTTGGACTTGTTTCATGTGACTTGAGACTTGACTTAAACGTGTCTCAGATTTCTTGAGAGACTTGACTTGGACTTGTTTCATGTGACTTGAGACTTGACTTAAACGTGTCTCAGATTTCTTGAGAGACTTGACTTGGACTTGTTTCATGTGACTTGAGACTTGACTTAAACGTGTCTCAGATTTCTTGAGAGACTTGACTTGGACTTGCTTCAATTGATTTCTGGACTTCTTTCAAATGACTTGAGACTTGACTTAAACTTGTCTCCGATTACTTGAGAGACTTGACTTGGACTTGTTTGCAATGACTTGAGACTTCACTTGGACTTGACGACTTAAACTGCTTCTCAAAGGACTCGAGACTCGGACTTGAAACGCAGCTTGACCTTTCACGAATGACTTAACAGCTCTGGGACGAAGAGGAAGTCATGGGCGGAATGAACACCAAAGTTTTTGTTTTTTTTAACTAAAAACTACACACATTACCAAACCGACATATTTGTATGATTAAAGGGGATACTGTTTTTGACGGGCAGCGTGTTGGAGTACAGTAACACCAAAAACACACATTGATTATAGCTGTGTCTGCTCACCGCACCCCTCCTCCTCCTCCTCCTCCTCATATTTCCACCAATTACCCCTCCTCGCGGCTGAGGCTGTAAGCTCTCCCCGCTCCTTAAAGTGAAAAATGACTTTTCCTAATAATAGTTGTGTCAAATTTGTCTCTAATTGTCGCAGCTACACACACCGTTTGATATTTCTGTGCCGCGCCTCGTGACTGATAGCTTTAATTACGAGCACCACTTCGAACAAATCGTTCACAAACCTACCGGCTCCGCAAACACGAGCCCCCTCCCCTCTTCCTTCTCCTCCTTCTCGTCATTATAGCTGCCTGGGATATTGCCTGCTAAACCATAATTGGTGTTTATCATTGTGTCAGAGTTACTCCACTTTTTACAAATTAGAAATGAAGCCTATTAGAGCAAACTACATGCAAATTGATATCCAGGGCTAATTCTGCGAGGGTGTTTTACAGTGTTGGACTCAGAATAATTTACCCTGCCGTTTAATACATATATTTGTATTTGCACATGAATGTACCCAGGTGATTATTCATTAATTAGCATATGGTAATGAGCATGTAATATGAATAAAGGAGAGAGGGGAGAGAAAAGGACCGGGAGACAAAACGGGACGACAATGAAAAAAGGAGAGAGAAACACGAGCTAATGAGATGAGATCAGGGTTACAAGAGAGAGATCAGTCGGGAGGGCAGGGGAGAGGTGCGAGGAGAAGGGAGGCGAGGAATGGGAGGGTAGGTGATGGGCATAAAGGAGGCGAGGAGAGGAGGTGGAGGAATGAGAAAGGCAGAGAATAAAGGGAAGGAGAGGAAGCAGAGGGGAGAGGAGGCGAAAAAATACGAGAAATACAAGGAGTGAATGAGAAAGATGTGGAGAAAGAGAACAGGAGAAAAGAGGAGACAAATAAGGGCTCAGATGCTAAGATTAAAACTTAATTATCAGTAATGACCATGAACACTTCCTTTACCCGACTGGATGAAAGCGTCGCAAACTGGGCTTGTGATATTCAAAAAGGGAAGAAAAAAAATCATTGCAGGTAACTTCCGGCACATGATTCCCGCTTTTTTTGAAAAGTACTGGCACTTTTTTTCTTTCAATTTACAGACAGAGAACCGAAGCTTGAGCAAGATGTTGCCACGATTTAGTCTTTTTTTATTTTTTTCAAATATGTGTTGAAAAACAAAATGCTAAATCATCTGTAAGCTCGACCCACTTCTGAAAACTCAATCGCTTTGAACCGGCCCGTCCCCCCTCCGGGCCTCGTATTAATGTAAATCCACACGAGTCGCCGTCCCTCCTCTGTCTACCTGCTAATGAGACCTGTCGATTCAGACGCGACCCTTCAGAGCGACGGCGGCAAACAAAAGCAGAGAGGAACAGACACACAAAGCGTGTTTATTCTGCGGAGGGCCCATGCTAATCAACCACTTGTACCTTTTCGGAAAAACAAAAACTGAAAATTAGCATTTCTGCTACGCGTTATGAGTTGGTTTGTTGTCTTTCTCGCCTCTGTGTTTATTGTGTCCACGAGTGGATATGATGAGAGACTCCTCGTGTGTAAAGGCTTTTTTTTTTTTGGGAGGCGGGGGGGGGGGTTTGTTAGCCGTTTGGCGCTGTACATGGAGTGGTTCCTTTCTTCCACATATAAAAGGAGAGGATGTGTTGGCTCCGATCCACACGCAGACCTCCGTCCATTATCTGTAAACACTTAACCTGTGCAGGGTCACAGGGGGCCGCATCCTTTTCTGCCTGCATTGAATGAGAGGCGGGTTAGACAGGTGTGCAGCCTATCACAGAACAGTCAAACAGATGAAGGAGTGTCAGTGACTCGAATTCATCTATTTGTCCAGCTACTAGATCTCCGACTCTTATCGCCATGCTCTGTGCGTCATGTGTCCTTAAATGTCCCTCGTTCCCTGTCTCCTAATCTAATGTTGTCTCCTCATCTCCTCTTCTCCTCTCTCCTAGCTGCCAGCTCAGCTGTCTGGTCGAGGAATGGCGGACAGGGTGCGTCATCGCCAAACTATGAAGCTCCACTGCACTCTCTGGTATGCACACACTCACACACACACACACGTGCTCCCACGTGTGTTTAAAATACATATTGTTTTAAAGGGTCAGCTCACTCAAAATCATATCTTCTGATGTTGTTCTTAAGCACACATGGCAGATTACACTGTCGTTGTTTTTTGCTTGGTGAGGTTTTTTTGAAAATCGATTTGAACTCAAAGGCAACTTGATCATTTTTTTTGTTTCCCCTCAGTGCGATAAAACAGCTGGGCATTGTAGTTTTTAAGCAAAGACTTCTCAAACAGGAACTATTTTTACATTTGCGGACTACATTCAGCAGCAGATGAATGCACATCTGGCGCTCTGGTGAGATTTTCCAGCAGCAGAGCAGTGTATGTGGGGTTGAGTCAAAATAAACCACAGTGTGTGTGTTCATGGTCACCCGGTGCAACAGTGTGGCTCGGTGATGTGTTTTTAATAGTTTTTGGACAACAATGAGGCTCTTTGGCACAGAGGAAGAGGATAAGATCAGGCTCTGTATACACTCACATTACTTCTTAGGATCACTTCATTGTTGCTTTTGGTTTTTTCTTGTGATTAGCTGACAAAAGAAAAATATATTCACGTTCACATGAACATTTAGTTACTCATTAGGGAGCCTCCTGTCCTCGTATTTTGAATGACTTAGGCTATGTAATGCGGGAAAAGACTCAGTGATATCGATCATAATCTGCAAAGCCTTTGCGAAACTCTTGATAAGTCACAGAGAGCTCTGAATAAATATTGACGGTGAGTGGCTTCAGTTTACAGACGGCATTAAGGAAGGTCTCACATCTCTCTCTGTGTCCCGTCTCTCTGCAGCAAAGTCGTATCGAGGACCGTCTGGAGCGCCTGGACGATGCCATCCACGTACTGCGGAGCCACGCGGTGGGGCCGTCGACGGGTATGGCCAGCGGGCACGGGGACATGCACAACCTCATCGGGGCGGCACATACGCACAACGGCGCCATGAGCGCTCTGAGCAGCGGGTACGGGACGGGACTGCTGTCGGCCAACAGACACTCCCTCATGGTAAGAGCTGAGAGCATGTTGACATACTGGAGAGTTGAGTGCTGGGATGGTGATGTGTTTGAGGAGCGGCACAGTAGTAAATCCATGCACATTTTATGCTGATGGAGAACAGAACAGATCCTCACTAAATGTCTAATATCACTTCATATTGTGTTATCTGTTAAAAACAATTTGAACCTTATCGTGGGCTGACTTTTGCCCGCTGGCCTCACTTGGGGCGACCCTGTTCTAAAGGAAAGGAAACACAATTATTCTTATTTTCAGGTTATTATACAGTAAATATAATATAATATAATATAATATAATATTAGTTATGCTAATAGGTCAGCTGAAATCTTAAACACTGGACCTTTAAAAAAAGAAATTATTTGTTATAGCGCTCCACCAGAAAGGCTGTAGCTGGACAATAGCTTGGATATCTTACAAAGGGAAATGAAGGCTAGTGACACTGACACACACATTAAAACTCTATAAAAGACTCTGAGTTTCTTTAAATTTATTATATTGCAGTCATTCCAATTGGATTTTTTTAAATTAACGGACGAGACATGACTTCACGCGGCTGGAGAACATGAGGCCCACTAAAAATATCTGGTTATACCAGTTTACACATGTCTTGTAATGATAGAGGTCAGATGGGATGATGCGAAAACGGAGGAGCAGAGGACATAAAAGAGGAGAAGAGAGGAAACACATTGAATGAAAAGAATACGAAGTGACAGCCGTAATGTTTTCCATATTTAATTTAGGTTTTTTTTTTTTTTTTTTTTTTTTTTTTTCGGTGAACTTGAAACAATAAACATAAAGAACCAAACAGCTGGGTGGCATAAGGAGATGTAGGAGGGCGAGAGACACAGAGAGAGAGAGAGAGAGAGCATTATAAAACACAAGCCAGTATAAACACATTCAGATGCCTGGACATGTTCAGTCAGACTTACTTTGTTTATACGCGCTTAACATTTGTGCATATTCACATGTCGAAACACACACGCCAGATGTTCATGCGAGCCAACACGTAAGACCCTCTGCACACTGTGACAGCCCCTTCAACACCTCTCTCTCTCTCGCTCTCTCTCTCTGTACTCAAACTTGGCCGCAGCCTCCGTGACGTCATCCTCCAGGCTTTCGGGGACGTTAGACTTTTGTCAAACAGTTTGGGTGGTTTTTTTTTTGGACTGTGATGAACGCAGCAGCCTGTCGGGGGCGCCGGCAGCAGCTTCACACTGTCCTCGGTACAGTAGTTCAGGAGCTTTGTCCATCCCTCTCTGGTCTTTGTTAAAGTATTTACTTTGAAGTGTTGCTTTCTAAATGGAGAGCACCTGTGGTAGAGGGGTGTGTGTGTGTGTGTGTGTGTGTGTGTTTGTGTGCTGGCCGGCTCCCACAGAGATTATCTTCTTCTCACGCATATCTGTCCAGCTGTCTCTCTCTCCCTCCCTCCCTCTCACTCTGTGTGTGTGTGTGTGTGTGTGTGTGTCTCTCCTGGAGGTATGTCACACATTTCCCTCCCACCTTTGTCTACCCCCCGCGTGTTTTTGTTTTATTTCGCGCTTCCTCAGTCTGTCACAATGAATGAAATAGAATATGAATGGTGAGACTAATGATTATCAACCCAGGGAAAGTGATCCTCTACTCTGCGACTACAACGTAGAATCAAAAGTATAAAATACATCGGATCTCGCGGCGCTGAAGCTCATTTCGATCAGAAAACAGACACAAGCCAGACGACGTATATGACATTTCAGTTTAGGATTTCTTCAGCGTTTATTGTTCCTTACCGTGAGCTGCTGTTAACGTTAGCTCAGCTTGTTTCTCGGATATCTTAAGACTGTCTGTAATAGCGTGTTCACACTGAACGTGATGTAAGTTGTTGCACTGCTGCAGTCAGGATCAGGAACAGGAGTGAAGATCCCAAAAGTTAAGAAGTAATCCCTTAGCTCTCCACCGTTAAACGGCCTCGGAACAGAGCGGCATCCGATGATGACTCTGGGCGTTTATTCCTCCAGAAGGTCCGGCTTTTATTTAGCTCACTGTGTTTGATAAAGGTTCCAAAGAGCACACTTCCAAAACTTGGGCACATTGGTTCTATCAATAAATCATGAGCTCAATGGATATCTTAAAGTTGTGAGAAGCAGAGACGTGTTAAGATGATTCATTCAAGTTCTGCAGAGACACCCGCCAAGTGCTTTTCAGTTTCGGTGCTCCTAAAACCCTTTTTTTTTTTTTTTTTGCTCTTTGGACGTCCCAAGAGGCAAATTTGGCGATTAATTTTATGAAGTGGCGTGCGGTTTAGCCCAAGAAAACATTAAAAAATTCACTTCTCGTTAAGGGTGATATTTTTTCAAACTGCTTTTCAGTCTAATCTTGAAACTCTTCCAAATACATATCTGACTTGTTTTTCTATGCAGTGGAAAAAGACCATAGAGTAAAGTGGTGGGGGGGGGATATTTGGTGGAAAACGCTGTTTACTTCTAGACTCTGTAAAAACACACGCGCACACACAGAAGCTCATAAATTGCTCCTTGTGTTGTCATTAGGACCCGTGTGTGTGTTTATTCAGGCGCTGGATTATTGGCTGATAGAAAAAACAGCCTCATTAAGACTGAAAGCACAGCAGCTCTATAATAGGGTTTTTCATGGCCCTGGTGTCGTTCCACTTAAGCTGTGCCGTGCCAAGCCAAACCCCGATGACATGGATTTTTCTACTACAGCTTCATAGCAGGGGATGTCTGTGCTGAGCTGTGCCGCCGTGGTCCTGATCGGTATCAGAGCTGCGATGGTCCCCCTCCTCCGAGCTGTGCTGGAGACCAGCTTCACTCCTGTGTTGCCCCGTTTGTACTTTTAACATATAAGCCCCTCTTTTTTTCCTCATTGTTTACTGATTACTTTCAGCCATATTGGAACTTTGTTCGGTCACTGCTGATGCAAACCAAACCTTTTCCTGCTTCGTATTAAAACTTTCCACTTGTGAAATGGCGGGATGTGCTTTTATAGCGAAGAAGTCCTGGAAAATGTCATATGTTTGTAACTGAGTTAGCAGAGCTTCATTTGCAGTGCCATCATTTAATAAGAACGGGTCTAATTAAGTGGATATGGACACATTTGGCATTATTTGGTAGATGGAGCAGTTTAATATATTGCAGGGAGGGACAGTACAAACTGAAACAGCCGCGGTGAGCTGAGAAGGGGCAGCGTGTGACAGGATGTTACTGTGGTGACACGTCATCAGAGCGGGCCAAAACAACTTTACATTTCTGTGCGTTTGCGGTAAAAAAAAACACTTACTGTTCACGGCACAGCTCGGCACACCTACCTCAACCATGAAGAATCCCTGTAACTACACACACCAACACACCCTGGCTTATGAATATGACATATGTAGACATACAGTATATGCTGGTTAACATCATATTGGGGGACGCGCACTTGACTTCTCAGTTACAATGTGGGAACTCACCTCTGGAGTAGAGAAACTGTAGAAGCTGCCGCCAAAAGTATTTCTCCTCATACTAGATTTGCATTTCAAAGTTTTCTTTTAATGATCCTTTAATATTTGAATATATATTTCGCTTTTTTTATCCGCTTAATGTGGCTTAAGCCCTACTACTACGATACCCATAACCCCTAGCTGATATGGAGAGGAGATTATAGTCAGGAGGAGGATCTATCAGAGTTATCAACAACCCCGGGCAAAAATCCATACTGGACTGTTCTGCAAAACCCCTGGATCGTGTTGGAACGTTTTCATGTCCTTTGCCACCACTTAAGGGATATTTGCTCTCTGCGATGTGCACATGGAAACTACAGTATGGCTAACTTTAGGGAAATATTGCCGTCATGGTAAAATGCATCAAAACCAACAACAACAAATGAAGGAATCTGATATTCTAACATTCAGTGCCCATTTTTTAAAGCTCCTATACTGCGGACACATTTCAATTGGTGTGTAGCGCACAGTATATTAGTGTGTGTGTGTGTGTGTGTGTGTGTGTGTGTGTGTACAGTGTTAACAGGAAGTCAGAACCCAAAGAAAAGGAAGAGACTCAATGGAAATACTGGAAAAAAAGAAGAAATTAGTGGAACATTAAAAATAATGAAATAAGAGGAAGGCATGATGTCATCTCTGAAATGAAGCCATTGTGTTTGAACTGAGACTTTCTGTTTCTCTCAAGCATACGTTAACTCTCTTCTTCCTCTCTTTTTGTAGTTTTTATCTTCTGTTCCATCCCACCTGCATTTTTTTTCGTTCTATTTTCGTCTTTCTCTAACTTTCCTTTACTCAGTTTACTAATCGTTTTTCTCTCTTTCTTTATGTTCTCACCCCTTGTTTCATTTCTATATATGTCTTCCATTTACTCGCTTACAGATGCAGCTCTCTCTCTCTCTCTCTCTCTCTCTCTCTCTCTCTCTCTTCCAGTGTATGCGTATGCTCACACACCCACACACACATTTTTCTCTGTTATTGACAAGCATTTAATTGAATATTTACTTTATTACATATTTTCTGTCACTTTTGTTTTCGTCTTCCTTTTCTTGATGTTCTGTTCTGTTTCTGTCTCTCTGTCGATCTATTTACCCCTCCTCTCTCTCTCACACACACACACACACACACCCACACACACACACACACACACAGCTGTATGTAGTTTGGCAGTGTTAGGCAGAGACGCCTGCAGGCTGAGGTCATAACTCTGGGAAAACAGGTGGTAGACTGATGCAGGAAGGCGAAGCAGAGGGAGAGAGAGAGAGACATACACACACATGAATGCATCATACACATATTTATATTCATAAGTCAGGAAATAGTTAGTACCCCCTATTTTCCGACATATAAACAACTCACTTGTCAGTCACTGATGAACTTTTCTTAGTGAAACTCAAACCATTTCCCAAAAGATGTGCTCAAAAAGCACTCCTCCAAACAAAGCATAGGAAAGCTAAAACGGAACGTCCTCAGCGGAAAGTTGCTGTCAGTGTGTAGCTAGTGATTTCGCTGCATCTCGACTCGGCTTGCTGCGTGCCTCTAAAACAAGGGGAAAGGTTAGGGGAGAGAAGAGTCTCTATCTCTCTCTCCATTAGGCAGCGTTACAGGGAGTGAGATGGATCATAATCTGCATCACTCTGCTGAAAAACACACTAATGTCTTTTAATACTCTGCACCCCCCCTCAGCTCTCTGTTACTAAATGTACTCCTATAAGCTGATGAAATCTACCGTCACCCATTTACTTCCAATACAACAACAACAATAAGGAGAAGAAGAACAATAATAATGATAATGATCGCAGTAGTAGTGATAAACTCCCCCTTAGTTCTAACGAAGTCAATAAAATCTTGTGGAAGCTTAAATGCTGTCAAAGCAGCAGATAAATGCCCGTTGAGTTATCCCCCTGTAGCCGTGATGCTCAGGTGTCCAAATACTTCTGGCCATGTAGCTTCATACCAGGTGTAAACATGTGGTAAACAAAGAGCAGGCCAGAGTGACCCGTTGCTTTGGCTTTTCTCAAATTGATTCGATGTAGCTGATCCGTCACGCGGCATGAAGTGCGGCAGGATCAGTCCATGTTTTCACGTTTTTTGTCGTAATTAGACTTTTGCTGCGGATTTCTTCGAGGATGTAACGCTAAACAAAAAGACGCGTGAACTCCGACCCTCAGCTGGTGATGATCGTAAAGTAAACAACCGCAGATATCAAGAAAACCAGCTACCAATAAAAACCTTCACATACACAGTAGTTACCACTCATTTGATAGATGTGGGCAGTTGTTTTTCTCATCACCGTATATATTCCTTTGGAGAGAATAAATTACAGCACTGTATGTTAATATACTATAGTACACTATGGTAATGTAGTTTCGGTGTGGTCCACCTTCTCCGCTGCATTCAAAAGGTATGGATATTTATGAGGAAAAGAGGTTGTGAACACTGGATGTTTGCATTCAGCCTTGTGTTCATTTACATAATGAGACAAATGAAATTGAAAGACGTTGATAATTGGTGAATATAACATGGTTTTGAGGCCGTATTTTTACCATGCCATATTTGTCCGTCTACAGATCTATGTGGTACAAAAATGACCAATTTGTTATAACGTAAATATCTCACCTTGGTCAAAGCGCAAAGGCCACAGGACAGGACATTACAATCAATCTTCCTTCTCTTACATTCAATCCAGCAGCTCACAAATGTTTTACCTCATCCTGACTTTTTTTTCCAAATTGCCTATTTCTCAGTGCGTCCTTCTTACTCTTTTGTCTTTCTTTTGTTAATGAGGTTTTTACCCGACAGGAGAGTCTGTCGTCCTTCACTCTGGTCATTACCCGGGGAAAAAAAATACATACGTATCACGCCACTGGAAAATGTGGCTGTATTTTTCCTCCCATGGAAGTCCAACCTCAACACTGGGCTCTGTGTGTGTGTGTGTGTGTGTGTGTGTGTGTGTGTGTGTGTGTGTGTGTGTGTGTGCTGACACTGCTACAGCAGGTGCTTTCTATCAAGTGTTCGGTTTGCACAGAGGCGAGACTGTACAGTTTTAAGAATGTTCCACTGTGTGTGTGTGTGTGTGTGTGTGTGTGTGTGTGTGTGCCAACGTAGACTCCATTCAAGTTTGTTCGCAGTATCCAATGTACAGTGTAGAACATCTACAGAATGCGTTGCATAAAAAACTGTTAGACCGTCCTTGTATTTTTAACATTCTCTAGACTATAGACTCTTCCACCGTCAGGGAAGAGAAACATACAGTTTTCAACAACGAACGGACAGATTTCCATTAAATCTTGCTGTGAGTGTTCATGCTCCCCAGAGGATGGTTTTTGAGGACCTTACTAAACCCCCGTAGCTCCACCTTCAGGACGAACGATTTTTCTTCATTTAGCAAGCAGCATTGGGCATAATCGTCGCTCTCGAGTTATAAAATCAGGCTGTGTGCTGCATGTGTCTGGTAAAAAATTCGAGCCGGACTTCCTGCTTCGCATTACATCGCCTCCCTTTGTCTCCTTCGCCTCTGCAGGGGTGATTTTTTTTTCAGGCCGCGACAATAATCGAAAATGACAAACGGAAAATGCACAAATCCTTCTAATACGGGATGAGATATTACAATCTACAGAGTTAGTCAATTTACAGAGTTCATTCTTCTCTCAGGCAGACCTGTCCTTACTGTTTATAACTGCATGACAAGTCTGTGTATGTGTGTGTGTGTGTGTGTGTGTGTGTGTATGTGTGTGTCATCTCTTGACCCAGAAATTCCCTTCTTTCTCCTCTTCTCCTTCCTGTGTAATCAGTGCACTTTCTCTCTCTATCTCTCTCTCTCACACTCACTCAAACACACACACACACACACACACACACATTTTAAATGAACACACTTCCCACTGATCAACAACATTGCAGATGACAGCTACTCAGCACCTCCTCCTCCTATCTCCTTCTCGGCCTCTTTCTTTTTTTATTTCAATCTGCTTTATTCAAATCTGAATCTGAATGAATGAATGTTTGAATGTTTACTACAAAAAAAAAGAGAACACTGCATTTTCCAAGTGATCCATCCGTTTTTGCCTTAATTGCCTTCCTTCAAGGCAGCCAGTGGTTTCAGGTCAATTACATTAAAATTAACTTTTAGTATTATGTTAACAAATGTGAAACCCGTTATGGCTAAAAGAGCTTACATTCAGTCTTTTTTGTTAGCGTTATGTCATAGTTGCACAGTGACACCAA